>NW_020539724.1:28529140-28543663 GCF_003426905.1 Ctenocephalides felis | reverse complement strand
TAAACAAATATTTACCATCAATTGAAAATGTATATAATAAAAAAAATCAAGAAACACTTTTGGATGAAAATCAAGAAAAAGTTTTCTCAAAAATACCAAAATCAATAGTCCACTCTAATCCACCAAAAACGGAATTGATCGTAAATAGCACATCAATGAAACTGATCTTCCAAAAAAGGTTTAAAGGACAATCTGATTATAAAGATAATAAAGGAAAAATTCAGTAGTCAGCAATCTAAAATATCATCTTTGTTTGGAAATAACCCAGAAGTGCCTACAGTTGGTCAACGATGATAAAGCCTATAACGGAAAATGTATTTTGTGGGGGAAACAAATTTCTTCACTCCCAATACACCCGCATTCCATAAAAAATATAAAAGACTTATTGGATATAACTGAATTGACAACAGTACAAGAAAAAACTATTCCTGTACTTTGAATGGGCGGGATGCTTTGATAAGGTGATTATTACATTGTTATATGATTGTATGTTTCTGACTAAAGCTATTATGATTGAAAATACTATATTTGGATTGTAAAACAAAGCTAATAATAATTGTAATTGTTTTAACTCTACCTGCTATAATATGAATGGCTCCACAATCTATAAAAATTTAGTATTAATATCTTTTGATAGGATATCTTTCTATATCTGAATGGCAGCATACTTGTTTTCTAAGCTATTTAATACATGATTTGCTATTTTTAAAACTTGTATATAATATATTATTACTATATATAAATGTATGTATATATATATATATATATATATATATATTAATTAATGAAAAATGTTTTGTTTTTAGAAAAAACTTAATTATTGTTTGATTTATTTTAGGTCACAAACTGGCTCAGGTAAAACTTTATCATATAGTTTGCCTATAGTTGAAAGTCTACATAGTATCAGACCCAAAGTTACCCGTAATCAAGGTGTATTAGCCCTAATTATTGTGCCAACAAGAGAATTAGCCATTCAAACATATGAACTTTTTGTAAAATTAGTAAAGGTGAGAAATTTTTATCTTTAACACAATGCTATTGATTTGATATAAATTTATCATTTTACAGCCGTTTACATGGATTGTTCCTGGATATCTTATTGGTGGTGAAAAACGTAAATCTGAAAAAGCCACGTCTACGAAAAGGAATAAATATATTAATAGGAACGCCTGGAAGACTTTGTGATCATTTATTACATTCTTCACATTTGAAATTGGATTCAGTAAAATGGTTAATTTTAGATGAAGCTGATAGGCTTCTCGAGTTGGGTATGAAAGAGATGTGAAAGAAATTGTTCAGTCTTTATCAAATCAAAAAAGTACATTGGTATGATCCTTTAGCTCTTTTGAAGCAAGCTACTGAAAATAATGCCAAAAATAATAATGCAAAAAGTGTACATAAAGAATATGAAAACATTAGCGGTAATGATGACGAAATGCAAGAAATTGTAATTGATAGCAAATAATGAGTGAAACGTTAAAAGTATCACATGACCTACAAAATATTGAAAATGAAGAATCCAGCAGCTCTGAAAGTAAAGAAGAGGAAACAATGAGTTCTAGTGAAAGTGATAATAGTAGTGATAATCAAAAAGAAGATAATTATAGTAAAAACAAACAAACTAAATTGAAGAAATACAAAGGCATTACCATGTTTCAGGGTATACAAGCAGTTTTTAGTGACAATAATTCTGCAATATGTTAATAATAATGAAACTTTGGTCAAAAAACTTAACATTTCAAAAGTTTCTACAGAAGAAAACTTAGCAAAATCAAAGAATTCACTTCAGACAGTTTTGCTGTCAGCGACTTTAACACCAGCAGTAGAAACATTAGCAGGATTAGCTTTGCAAGATCCAATATTTATTGAAACTAGTGAGGATAAAACTTTTGATGATGGAACTTCTGTTAAAATACTTCAAATGAAGAAATCATGAGTATACCAGCATCGGTGGCACAAAGTTATGTTATTGTTCCTCCAAAATTGAGACTCGTCACACTTAGTGGAATTATAATGAATGAATGTCTAAGAACCCAAACTCGAAGATTTTAGTTTTTGTCGCAACCCAAGATTTGGTGATTATCACAGTAATTGATGCAAGAGTTGAGTAAAAAAATAGTGTAATTGATAGTGATGGTGATAGTGATAATGAATTGGATGTGAGTAATGTGATCACATCTTCAGTTGCACGGGTCTATGGGACAACAAGATAGAAATCGTGTAATCAAAGAATTCGCATGGCAAAATCTGGAGTACTATTTTGTACTGTAAGTCTTCATTTAAAACTTTGTCTGCAATAATTTACATAATATTTAATTAGAATATTGCATTTTGTCTGGTTTTGTTAATATTCTAGTAGTGATTTTTTGTTTTATTAGCATGCTTCACCTGGTGTGTTTCTTTAACGTCTCTATTTTTGCTAGATGTTATGTTATTTACACATGAGTTTACTAAAGTATTTTTATCATTAGTAGCAAAAACTCAAAAATTTATATTCAGTTATTTTTAGTGTAATTTGAGTTTTCACAATATTATCAAGACAAGATTTTAGAAGCATATTCATCATTATCAATTTAATTTATTCATTATGAAAACAATTATAATTACAGAATTAATCAAATATAGAATCGGATTTTTTGATGAAAACATAAATAGTTTAGAACTAATATATATATATATATATAGTATATATATATATATATATGTGGGAGATTGGCAGGTCGCGTCAATTTTAGTAAGCGAGACAAAAATAATAATTGACATGGGTTATGGTTGGATCATTTGTTTTGAACTATGCAAAGTTTTGGTTCAGATAAATTTATGAAATTTATCACGGCATAAATGAATAAATATTTTATAATCGGAAAAGTGTTTGATTTCCGATAGTGGTGACTCCTGTCGTTTGATATTATGCCGCGCCAACACGGACATTTTAGCTGCCACAAACTGCACATTCCTGAATTTATTCCAAATGACTTGGAACTTTGGTTTGCTTTGGTAGAGAAGGCATTCGCATCTTCCAATATCCACGATGAGAAGGAGAAATTCGGATTATTGGTTACCAGGTTGGATATTAGACATTCAACAGAGGTGCGAGATTTGATAATCAACGAGCCTGAAGAGAAGCCTTATTCTACTTTGAAGGCTACGTTAATTTCAAGGTTAGGCACTTCGGAGAAGTCAAAGTTGCAGTTGTTTATGTCTGATGTAGATTTGGGTGATAGGACGCCTTCTCAATACCTACGTCATTTGAGGACTTTAGTCGGGACTTCGATGACCGATAACGCAGTTAAAGCAATATGGTTATCCAGACTTCCAGTGGAAATTCAACCATTTTTGGAGATTGCTTCTGGAGCACAGTCAATACAAGAGGTAGGTGAACTAGCTGACCGCTTATTTATTAACCATTCACAGCAACGTGTAGCTGTGATTACAGATGCACAAACCTCTGAGATTGAAACAAAGAATGCTGATCTGCGTCAAATGCGTCAAGATATCGAAGCTGTTTCAAAGCGTTTGGATAAGCTTCAAATGTATCATAAGAAGGAAGTGTCGTTTAGAAGACGACAAGATAACTTATGTCGGTTTCATAGACGCTACGGAAGTCATGCGAGGAGGTGTATATCGCCATGTAATTTTAAGTCGGGAAACGATACGGGCGGTCACTAATGGCGACTAGTGACAAACGCCCAAATAACTCACGCCGCATTTTCATCACAGATAAGGAGACAAATGTGAGTTTTCTGATAGACACTGGATCCGATGTATGTGTGTACCCGCGCAGTTTGGTAAATTTCCCCGTAAGAAATGTTCATTTGGGCTTTCAGCAGCAAATGGAACACCGATAGCTACATACGGTATGTTATCTTTAAAGTTAGATTTTGGACTTAGCAAAACTTTATCATGGAATTTCGTGATAGCAGAGGTGTCGCGTCCTATTATTGGTGTAGATTTACTTGCTTATTTCAATCTCGCGATTGATGTTAAAAAACGTATATTAGTTGAAACCCCTGCAGATTCAACGGAACAACTTCAATCGAAAAATAGAATTATACCTTCTATTAAAATGATGACAGCCACATTGTATTCACATGATAAAATTTTAGAGGAGTATCCAGACCTAACACGGCAGACTGCATTAGGGGTGTGCAAACTTTTTACTCAACATCATATCGAAACTACATCAGGACCACCCATAGCACATAAACCACGTCGCCTTGCACCAGATAAGTTAAAAGCAGCTAAATATGAGTTCGAAGCAATGATTAAAGCAGGGACAGCACGACCGTCCAAGAGCTGTTGGTCTTCGCCTTTACATATGGTACGAAAAGGTTCTGGGTGGCGACCTTGTGGAGACTATCGCAGGTTAAATGCGCGGACTCAACCGGATAGGTACCCAGTTCGCCATATCCATGATTTTGCGCAAGCATTATGTGGTAAGGTGATATTTTCTACTATTGATTTAGTGAAAGCTTACAATCAAATCCCTGTAGCTCAGGAAGACATTGCAAAAACTGCAATCACTACGCCTTTCGGGCTATTCGAATTTCCGTTTATGACGTTTGGCTTACGCAATGCAGCGCAAACTTTTCAGCGGTTCATGGATGAAATTTTGCGAGGTTTGGACTTCTGTTATGCATACATCGATGATATATTGGTTGCATCGGAATCGCACGAACAGCATATGCAACATTTACATAGTGTATTCAAGAGGTTGCAAGAATTCGGTGTTGTAGTCAATCCAGCAAAATGTATCTTCGGACAACCAAAAGTAAAGTTTTTAGGATATGAAGTCTCAGCCAACGGAACTAAACCTTTAGCAGACAAGATACTAGCTATACAAAATTACGAAAGGCCTAAGACAGTGCAACAGTTACGTCAATTTTTAGGTATGTTAAATTTTTACCGACGCTTCATTCCGAAAGCCGCAGAAGTACAAGTGCCGTTAACCAACAAGTTGTGTGGTAATGTGAAGAAGAATGCTGTATTGAATTGGGATTCAAATATGGAGAAAGCGTTTGAAAAGTGTAAAAAAAGTTTAGCAGAAGCAACGTTATTGATGCACCCTCGTTTAAACGCTCCTCTAGCTATAGTTTGTGATGCTTCCGACCACACTATAGGAGCGGCGTTGCAGCAACGAATTTATGGTGCATGGGGCCCATTAGCTTTTTTCTCGAGAAAATTGAATGCAACAGAAAGGAAATATTCGACTTACGACAGAGAACTCCTTGCAATTTACGACGCTGTAAAATTTTTTAGACATATGGTAGAGGGAAGAGAATTTGTAATATATACTGATCATAAACCTATCACTTACGCGTTTAAAAAGAAAGATAGCCAGTGTACGCCGAGACAGTTTCGCTACCTTGATTTTGTTAGTCAATTTTCGACTGACATCAGACATGTATCGGGTCAAGATAACGTGGTAGCAGATGCTTTATCCCGTATAGAGATAGTTAACAAATGTGATATAGATTTTAAGGCGATTGCAAATGAACAACATAAGGATATAGACATGGCACAATTGTTATTACATTCTGACCATTCTCTTAAATTAAAAAGAATTTTTATTGAAGAATTGGGAACATCGTTATTGTGCGATGTATCTCAACCAATCATTCGGCCGGTGATACCAAGAAGATTTCGCCGTGCTATATTCAATAGCCTACATGGTTTGTCGCATCCTGGAGCAAATGCTACCATTAGATTGGTAACGCAACATTGTGTATGGCCTTCCATTAAGAAGGATTGTCGACAATGGGCTCGCAGCTGCCTAGAATGTCAGCGCTCAAAAATTAGTCGACACATAGTCTCAAGACCGGGAGTATTTCCATTGCCAGGAGCACGATTTGAGCATGTACACGTCGATATCGTGATTATGCCGTTATCAGATGGATATCGTTATTGTCTAACATGCGTAGATCGTTTTTCACGTTGGCCTGAAGCAATCCCTATAGAAAATCAGGAAGCAACTACAGTAGCAAGAGCATTCTTTTCTAACTGGATAGCAAGATTCGGAGCTCCCTTAAGAGTTACATCAGATCAGGGTAGACAGTTTGAATCGTGTTTATTTGAGCAGCTCAACCGATTAATGGGAACTACACATTTCAGGACAACTGCTTATCACCCGGCTTCTAATGGTATGGTTGAAAGATTTCATAGACAATTAAAAGCCGCGATAAGATGTCATAATACTGGGCGTTGGACGGAGATATTACCGACGGTTATGCTTGGTATTCGATCAGCATGGAAAGAAGATCTTCAAGCGACTGTCGCTGAGATGTTATATGGCGAGACTTTAAGATTACCGGGTGCCATGCTGGTACCAACCCAAGAGACCAGTCATAGTGAGACCGATTTTGTAAAAAATCTTAGGAAGCAGATGAAATTGGTTAGGCCTGTGACTGGCACAAGGCATGGAGTAAAACCAACCTTTAGGTTCAAGGAGATAGAAAAGGCTAAATATGTATTCCTTCGAAATGATGGACCAAAAAGACCTCTGCAGAACCCTTATGAAGGCCCATTTGAAGTTTTATCACGATCTTCGAAAACTTTCAAATTGATGATACGTGGTAAAAATGTCACCGTTTCAGTAGATCGGATTAAACCCGCCTACGAAATAGCGGTGAAAACAAATGATTGAGATGTTTACAATCACCCACGAATGGTTCCTCCGTGACAACGTCACTGGGAGGGGGAATATGTGGGAGATTGGCAGGTCGCGTCAATTTTAGTAAGCGAGACAAAAATAATAATTGACATGGGTTATGGTTGGATCATTTGTTTTGAACTATGCAAAGTTTTGGTTCAGATAAATTTATGAAATTTATCACGGCATAAATGAATAAATATTTTATAATCGGAAAAGTGTTTGATTTCCGATAAATATATTTCTATAATTATCTAACGCTAATTATATAGTTTTTCTAACAATAACCAATTTATGTTATTCCATTATTTTGATGCCGATTTTTTGCAATATATTAAAATCATTTTTTCAAATGTACGTTTAATGTAAATTTCATATTGCATAATTAAATAAAAAATATGGAAGCTTATGTGAATCAGATTGTTATGCAATTATTTGTTCATATGCCAATTAATAATTTTAATATAAATTCTGTGAGAAAATTCCTTGCATTGTTTGAATAACCTTTTGCATAATTTGATGATTAAATACGCGCATAGAAAAAATTGCGTTATAAAAATTCATTTTGAGTATTTATTTGAACGTTATATTATTCTCTGTATTTTGTTCGTGAATTAAATTGTCGATACTTAAATTGCATGACATGCAGAAGTTACTTTGTATATATAATTTAAGTTTGCATGCACCATGTAATGATATATATTTTACTTGGTAAATGATATATATGTATTCTTTGAAACGATATATTATACCTAATTTCTTTTAAATCTGAGCTGTAAGTGCTATTATATCCTATTTCACTTTTCCTTTCATGAAATTTTGAATATTTAGTTTGTTCTTTGATAAATGGAGTGTTGATGTTTGTGATGATGTGAATAAACTGGTGGTGCATAGTATCGGCCCTTAAAATAAATTGCTGGAACATCCCGTTCAAAAAACTATTTTTTTAAGAAAGCTTAAAAATTTGTCGAAAACAAAATCTAGATTTCTGAGAAGTTTTTTTAACTTTTTTCTAAAGCAACAGCGCTGCATAGCTGTTTTAGAAATAAACAATAAACAAAATTTGTACCTGTAACTAACATCTCTATAAAATATCTGATAAATTGATGTGCATATGTCTAAAGATCATTTTGACAACCAAATAGTATTTTGTACTTTTCTATTGAAACTGGCTGCATTTAGTCAATACAAATAAAATGTTTTTGGAATAAATGTTTATGTGCAATTAGAAAATTACATAATTACTGTATTATTTACCATGGTCTGCCATTTTTTCTATAATACAGCCCGTTGAACTCCAATCGACCTTAGGCACAATTCGACCCTTAACACTAAAAAGTTAGCTCCCCTAAAAAACTGTGGATGCATGCATTTGCTCTGACAATAGAAAGCAAACAAATCTAGTGAAAATTATCTTACAAATAGTAATTATAAAATCTATTTAAAATTACGCTTTTATATGTTGAATCATCATCATCAATAAAGAGATCAGTTTGTTGATGTATAAATATATTATTAAATTAATTTTATTTTATCATTTTGTAATCATATTAAATTTCGTGTAATAATTGTTATTAAATGTATGTGAATATCCTCCTCATCAATTAAAAACTAGTATTCGAATTCAAGTTATAACTTCTTTTGAATATTTAGAAAACTGAAGAAAACAAGTAAGACGTCTTTCCTATTAATTAATAATAACATAAGATTAATTAAGAATAAGATAGGATAAGAAGCTTGGCAATTAGATTTTCAGTAAATCGCTTCATGTTTTAAATATTAATAACTTATAATTGCCTCACCCAGTGAAAAGAATTACTAAAACCATAAAACAAAATAGTTCGAGGTATAAAACCAAGTTTTGAGGTATCAATTTTATTTTGATGGCAACATTTGCAGACGGCATTTTAGTGAAAGTATGTATTTTCAATTGACACTTGCTCGTCCGAGTTAATTAATGATTAGATGACTATTAATTTACAATGAATAAAATTATATAATAAAGACATGTGTCGATTTATTCTAAACAACATTCGATGTAAATGATAAAGTCACGCATCAGCAAATGAACGATTCGGATTTTTTTATTCGCCAATAATATTTATAATCGCCCGAAATAAAAAAGTACAACTATTAGCATAAAAATAAATCTTATCTGTAAATTTTCAAGATCAATAAGGAATAAATTCCTTCCTTTTCAATCGGATCCTGGTGAAGTTGTGGCGGAGATCTGCGGCAAGTAAGCTTAGGTGATCCTCGCAGCCGCTTTATACGTTTGAATGTTTTCGCATTTCATCATTCACTGTGGTGATGTTGGTTTCTCTGTGTATCAATCAATGTAGAACTTAATATCGATTGAAAATTTATTTTAACGTGTTATTTTTGCATCTTTGAATTATGAAACCGTTTGATTTAGAAAGTGATCCCCATAGCTGTACGCCGTAGGTCCAAATTGATTTATCTATTTTGATAAGTAAATTCTGTGTGACTTGTAGTGATGAAAATATCGAAAGTAGAAAATTAAGAATTGGAAGACGTAAATCGTTTAAATACTTGGAAAGCATCCTGACCAGAGACATAACTGCACATGAGAGATCAGGACAAGGGCGCAAGCAAACTGAGCTTCTACTTGTGGTAGAGACTAATAAAGTATTACGTCTGAAGCATATCTTTGTACAGATCAGAGACATGGAGTCTAAGAAAGACCGACAAAAACCATCTGGATAGTTTTGAAATGTGGTGCTGGCGACGAATTGAGAAGATAAAGTAGACAGACCAGATCGGCGAAGAGAAAACTTTATTGAGCACGATTATTAAAAGAAATGGAAACTAGATCAGACCCATTCTGAAAAAAGACTTTCTTTTACACGACGTCGAGGAAAGAAGGACTAAAAGGACAGGAAAGAAGAAGAGTGCTCATGAAGAGAACTGAAGCCAAAGCACAAAACCAGGAAACATGAAAGCAAAAGCTTGGGAGAAAAAAGCATAAAATACAATATAAAAAAGTGAATAGTTGAAATAAAATTATAATGAGAATCATAAACAAGGAAAGGAAAGAGAATCATATATTTGTGGTGCTCTCATTCCATGGATTCCATTTTTGGGCAGACTACTATTTACGATTTAATATTTTTATGCAAAGTAAAAACAATTTTTGATAGATATAATAATAATTTGTCCAACTTATTGTTAGTGCGTAATGAATTCAATTCATAAAACTGGTTTATGGCATCATGCCTTAAGGCAAATTGTTGAAACTTCCCGCACCAAAATTAAATTAAAAATAAAAAAATATTCAAAAATCAGTAATCCATAAATATTGATCAATGATAAATAACAATTGTTTTAAACATGTTCAAATAGATAATTATAATCAATTTATATAATCTTATCGCTCAAAACACTTGAGAAATACATTACAAGAGGTGCCGAATAAATCCATCTGAGGATATATTTCTTACGATTAGAATAACGAATTTGAAATATATACATTTTCAAACTGATAAGTAAATTTAAGGTTCACATTTGAAGTATAAAACTTTGTATATTTTTAAAAAATATATATATTTTTTTTGAAATTTTTGAAATTTGCTTGAACCGTATAAGTAAACTTTAAAAATTAACAATCTTGGTGCGGAACCCAACAAAATTGTGACTAAATTAGTACTCATTTTTAGAAATTTTTTTCCTATGTATCTCCGAAACCACTAGACCTGCCTTACCAGAAATTCTTCATTTCGTCAATACAAATAAAATGTTTTGTGGATCATTCAAATCTGGTACTCCGTTCTTTCAAAAACTGAAACACCGTTTTTGCCACATTTTGCCACCAAAAACGAATCAGCACGTTTTCTCATCAATAGAAATCGAATGTTTTTTTGAATCATTCAAATCGGTTGATTCGTGCGCCCGAAATCGTGGACGAAGAATTGTATCCAAACATACACACGCATACGTCAATTTTTACTAAGGTATGCCAAAATATTCAAAAATCTTCAAAACGTATATACAAAAATTTCATTTTCAATTTTTTTGCGATTACTATAACTTACCTTACAGAAAGTTAAAAATAAAATCTGACACATTAAAGCTAAAAAAAAATACTCGCATTGTTTTTAAACTTTTGTCGTAAATAAAATATAGATTTTCTAACAAATAATAAGAATAAATTACTCTTATAGCGATTTAACTATGTGCTCAATCAGATAATAAAGTAATGTAGCATAAATATGTCATTCATAATTCATAAACATATTTACTGCAATATCTGGTATGCATTAATGTAATCTAATATGCAATTAGGGCACATAATTTTTAAAACAACTACCGCAGCTTCTAATAGATAAGTCATTCTGCTCCCGCAAGCCGCAAAACGGTCAGTGGTATCTATTCTCTTGGTGTCGGCGAGCCCCGAGCTTCGAGCCCTGAGTCCAGATCCGTAGACAATGCCCGATAAAAGTGTATAAGGTCAAATAATTGTGCGCGCTATGGGAAATAACCTTTCACTATGCAACGCGTTTTTTCCTCCTTCTCTAATCGAGTCCGTTCCCCGGTTCGTTGTTTCAAAATCGAGACATTATTACGTCGAAAGACTCCACTCGGGCAATCGCGTTGCCTTGCCTTGCGTCGATAGAGCGCCCCACTTGCAGGGCCATTACGAATGTTATATAATATTTAGAATGGAAGTAAAGAAACTTTGATATTCACTATTGTTCATATATAGAGGGACTGAAAGATCCATAGGTAAAAAGGCCCACTACCGATATCTCAGAAATAGGGAAATAGATGCATAACCAGCCATCACCTTGATTCTTACGACGTTGCTATCAGGAGATAAATGGCAATATTTGAAAGTTCATTACAAAAGTGATTTATTTCATTGCTAGTTTTTTTGCTTGTGAGCACTGTTAAGATTATATACACTGTTATATGTACAAAAATGTACCCATGATATTTATATTTTGCATTGTTTGAATAATGCAGCTATTAAATTTTCATTTTCATAAAATCGCTTTAAAATGAAAAATGTTTTATTTTTCATTTTGAAGCAATTTTATGAAATAATAGCTACATTATTCAGGCAATGCAAAATATAAATATCATGGGTACATTTTTTGTAGATATAACAGTGTATATAATCTTAACAGTGCTCACAAGCAAAAACACTATGGACCTTTTTGTCCCCTGGTCATTTCCTTTCATCCCGCTTATAGGAACCAGGTGACAATTTTTTGAAAAATAGCAAAAAACATATTTCTGCAATGTTAAATTAGCTGGGAGTTTCACTGAACATAGTCAGATATTGTGTGGTATGTGTTATTTGTTGTGTTTGCTTCTACAATGCAATTGCTTTGTACTTTTATACATTACTGTATTTTAAATGGTTCCTTGCATTCTTTCCGATAATTTCATTATCCGCTATATAGGGAAATTATTTGCAGAAAAAAGATTTAAGGACGACCTTAAATTTAAACTAGATGAAAGTGGCATTTCGCCATAATACCCGTTGCATGAACTTCGCGAAATGTGTAATAATTACTATGAAATTTTCAGCTGCGCGATTGCGTATATCATGTAGTCCCGGATATTATTTAATGATTTGAGTTAATGGTAGCATTTTTTACACAACTAGAGAAGTTGTTTCATAGTCTTATTTTTCAGCTGATACTAAAAAATTCCTTTCGAATTTGTAAAATTCAAATTTTGACTCATCACATCACAAAAAATTTGACACAAATTTTGACTATAATTCTTTTTTTAAACTTTGGTGAAGTGAAAATTGAACTACTTTCCGTAGGGCCATGAAATTTTAGTATGTTTTTTAAGATCGTGATGTCCATGAACATGACAAATTCATCGAAAATTCATCGAAAAAAGCTTCAACAGTTAATTACGAATAAACGGTTCGGCAATCTTTATCAAAAACTAATCATAAATGTTTGAAATCAAGTCAGAATCTTTGGCAAAAATGTTGACGATTCTTTTATGTCGATTTAAGGTAAAAATCTGTTCTTATACACAGACGCAAACACATGCATACATACTTTTTCCGAAATTGGTCCCATTTGATTCGGAATGAATTGAAACGTCGAGAAAACATACGATTAGCGAATCGGATTTTTTTATGAAAACATAAACTTCTTCTTCGCGAAGTTAAATAAGTAAGGCATCCTTCAAAAGAGCACAAAATACAACGAGAGAATAGTAAATCATTACAACACATTTATTCCGAGAGTAAACAGACAACTACCAAAAAAGATTATAAGAACGGTCAATTGATTTAACTAAATAACAATTCAAAAACACTACTACAGTGGTGTTCATTTTATTTACAGTGGTGTTCATTTTATTTAAAATTGATTTTAGTCTTGACCTACGTGTTTCTTCCTCTTCACAATATTCAAGACATGAAAATTGGTCGGTCCATCAAATGCCACGATCACGCCTACATTTACAAATTTTGTATAATTCGTGTAAAAATGTTAGAAGTTAAATCAAATGGGAAACGTGTTTTTTTCATAATAATATGAATTTCATTCATTTCAAACTGGATTACACTTCTTCCATGTATTTCCAACTATTTCAATATTTTTCCAACATACATTGTCCATCTAAAAATTATCTTCAGCCAATAAAACCACAGAATCTTAAAAAAAATTAAATTATTTTAGTAGTGGATGCCATTACGCCTTTTTTGATACTTTGTTTTCGAATCCCAATCCATTGATACCTTAAATAATAAAAACCTAGTCACAGAAAACTTAGTACTTTAAGCAGAGTATGTTTAACTAAAGTGCAAATTAGTTAACATTCGAGTAATATATATACATATATACAGGGCCGGTCCTGGGATCCTCAGCTCCCGCATGCAAGATTTATTCTAGCGTCCCCCCTCCCCAATAATTTTAACTGTTTTAACAGTTTTTCTTTAAAATTATATAAACAATTACGTTAAGTTTTTTAATTAATTTTCAATCATTCTGGATTTAGTACACAAAGAATTAGATATAAACTAAAAGCGCATAAAATACATTGATTTTAAATTTATTTAGAAAATCGAGACAATTCGCGAGTTGATCATAATCAATTATTTTTAAATTCTCAATTATTTATAACGTATGTGTAATATTAATATTTAGGCTTTGAAACATTTAACTTATTTATTACGCGATTTATTCTATAGAGCAAATCACGCCAATAGAGGAAAAAAACTAGTCTTTGATTTTGAAACATAACACTCGTATTTCAACTAAATATACCATTTATACATGAAATTATACAAAAGCAAGCAAGGATTTTTTTTGAAAAACGCAAACATAGTAATAACCCAACTATTACGGATATTGGATCTATAACTCAAGATATGTTTTGGTACAACAATTACAACCTACCGACAGTCATTCTTAATAATTAACACTAGAAGACACCTCCAAAAATCAACAGTGTAATATGGTTTTTGTGATTTTTTTCCATTATCTATTTAATTTATTTAATTTATACAATCAATAATGTTTCAAATGTTATATATCAATAAAATGTATTAGTATCAGATGATAGGTATACAAAATCTTATATACTCATTTTTCCTTTTATGTAATATAATATGGAACAAATAAATCTTTTCAAACAAACAAAAAAACAAACTTGTATTTCATGTTTTCATTTATTTTTTCACTATTTACAATATCCAAAATTGCATCGTAAACTTTTTCTTATTGGTATCGTAAGGGCCGAATTGTATCAAGCTTTACTTTCCCATCAGATTGATAGTATCAGATTGTTGTTTTAAAGTTAAACTTTTAACTTATTTTTAAATTATTGTTCAAATATTAGTAAAAGATGCAAAGAAATTACATATTTCCTTAACTATAATG
>NW_020539724.1:28336640-28524140 GCF_003426905.1 Ctenocephalides felis | reverse complement strand
CCCGAGCGCTGCTCGCCAAAACTTTTGGAAAAAAGGAATCGAATAATGTTTTAATTATCCAAACCGATTGATCCGTGTTCTCGAAATCGTCGACGAAATTTGTATCCGAACACACACATACATACACATACACACACACATACATCAGTTTCTTCTAAAGAATGCCAAAACATTTATATATATTCCTAAAGATATATAAAAAAATTCATTTTTGATTTTTTTCAATTTCATTTTCGAGTTAAAAAAGTGTTCAATCATATTAAGAAGAAAAATGTTTTTTTTTATAATTTTCAATTTTAATTATTTTAATTTTTTTATTTTCTTATTTTTTTATAATGTGTCTTTTGGAATACTTTGTTTCTCCTGAAATCCATTGTACGTTTTTAGAGGAAATCAGTGGTATATATACCTCTAGTTTTGCTTAATATTCTAGATAATATTTGTTTATTATCTTTTTTCTATATTAAGAGAGGTTTGATTATTCTTCCTATAAAGTTTCTTTATTCAATAATTAAATTTAAAAATTATTCAGTAAATAAATTATAAATAATCAAATATTCTATCAATTTCCGTATGAATTTGGATCAAAGTTTAATAGTCCACAAATATGTAAAGTCAAAACGTATTAAGAACTATCTATTTTAATTTCCATGTAGGACTGTTGTAAGTATTAAGTCGAGTAAAAAAAAACTATTTTAATGAAAGCACCAACCTTGAAGAACTGCGATAGTAATATGTCACATATCTTGTATAGAACTAATGTCAAATTAGATTTTTTTAATGAAATTAATAATGAATCTATAAGCATAGTGAGTACTGAGATGAATATTGTGTTGAGAATTAGTTTTAAGATCGTGTTTGTTAACTCAATTTTGTCCTCATTTTTTATCTATTTAATGAATAAAAAGCCTTGACAAGAGCCTGAAATAATATCTATTATTATTGATTACGGCTTGCTTATGAATGAATAAATAAATATTTTTTGCTTCTATTATATAGTATAAAATGGCTTCCGTGCTATACTAAATTTTATTGATTAGAATGTTTTTCTTTCTATACTTACTTTTCTCACAAAGTATATAAGGATAGATAAATGTTGATACGGTAGATCGGGGCTAAAGGTTCACCACCAATTATTCAAAAAAAAAAATAAGTAAAGTTATGATTTTTTAACAACAATATTTGAAAGCAGAGGGTAAAATATGCCTAATCAGCTATTAAGAGATAAACATGATTGGAAATCTATAACAAAAGTATTTTTTTTCGTTGTTAGTTTCTTTGGTTGTTTAGTTTGCGAGACCTTAATATAATTTTTAAGTATAAATAATTTAAATGTCTGTTAAGGTATATTGTTATTTTTAAGTAGAATTCAACAGATGTTTTTATATAACCTCTGTAATAGCTCACATGTGGGTGAGGTGAAAAGAAAGGCAAAGCTTGTAAACAATAAAAAATAGTTATTGAAAAAGTAAAGATTAAATTAAAATTTATTCCATCTCTGCTGATGAATATTTCTGACAAAATACCAGATTAATGTTATATATGTTGTAATTACTTTAATATTAAAAAACACACATTATATCTGTTTGCCCGATGACTGTCCCTTTTTTACCAGCATGAGGGGTAAACAGGGACAAATGACAAATTTTAGAGAAACAGAAAATAAAATAAAATTTTTAAAAAATCTATTTCAATAATCAGGGTTTGATTAGAAATTTTACTGAACATAGTGCGATAGTTGTTTGTTTGATACTTGTTATGTATTGTGATATTAATTCATTTGGTTTAGACAGTATAATTACTGAAAATCAAATTGGACCTTTGTTTTCCGCCCTACCCGAATCAAAATTTATTGCCGTTAATTTCTTATCATATGGTAAATTCTGTAATATTTTGTAATAGTCATAATATTTATTATGACACGTAATAGTTTAAATGCAAATATATAAATTATATGAACTGAGCTTATTAAGTGAACAAAATTAATTGGTTCCATAGATAAAGAAGTATAATTCATTATGTATTAATTTTTTCATAAAATTATTGTTTACTGATACAAATTTTTGTGTTAAATATTAAGGTGCTAGCATTTGTGTAATTGGATTTTCTAAATTAATTAATATCAAATTATTTCTTTACTTACACATATATACAAGCTTCGAATAGTTAGATTTAGAATATGTTACATTAATTTATAATATTGTTATTCAATGTAAAAAATATTTTCAGCTATTCAGCATAAATTAACATAGTATATTTGGATCAGTTGAATTATTCAGTAAACATTTTATACCAGTTTGTATAAATAATAAAAATATCTACAACATGTAATTAAATAAAACAAGACGCTACCTAAGATAGTAGACTTTTTGTTTTATATTGTAATAATTGAATCAAGTAATGAATATTAATTTTAAAAAGTTACCATAATTTCGTCAACAAAAATCCATTTTTTTTTCAATATAATATAAAATATGCAACCTTGCCCGTGGTCTGAATGCACATATAAATGGTATTTGTTTCTTTGATAAAGCATTTTTAGTACAAAGTCAAAATTAAGCAAAAGAAAAAATGATGACGACAAAGGACTAACTTTCAAAATCAGAATTGTATTTTAATAGTAAACACCTGTCCGACGGAATAGTGGTTAGAGTGTTAGAGATATGGTACTTCAATATTTGATACCTGTTTTGATACTTTGATACAGCCTGATTTCAAGCAATAGTGATATCGGGTTTTATTAGAAAATATAGGTAGCAATATGTTGCCAAGTGAAAATAGCCCTTACTTAGCATTGCTACAAAAATAAGAAAATCTATGAAACTGAAGTAACCATAGCTAGTTAAGTTAAATCACCAAACCTGTGAAGAAGCCTTACTTTTTCAAAGTACATATAAAATAATTGGCAATCTTCATTATGTGCAAAAAGCATTTTCAACAGGCAGGGGTCCAAAAATGATCATTAGACATAGGCATATCAAATTATTAAATATTTTATGAGGATTTTAATAATACGTTTAATATTTTGTTTACATTTCCATGAGTTCGGTAACATCTTTGCCCATTAGACGACGACGCGGCGCTTACGCGCTTTGATATTTTGTCTCTATGCAGCTAAAGCAATACGATTTGCTTGAAAAAAATTTCAAATTATTTCAAAATAAACAAAACATTTTTTTTTCAAAATTAGTTTTTTTCGAGAAAAGTCATTTTGTTCAAAAATCAAAAAATTTTTGAGCAATCGTCAACCAATATATATTGGTTGGGAATCGACCTGATTAGTTTTTGGTAAAGATAGGCCGGGCCGTTTTCTTGTAATAACGTGTTAAAAAAATTCTTTTCGACGATTTTCACGAATTTTTTTTGACGGTAGATACCGTAGTCTTATTGATCATACTAAAATATTATGGTCCTACGACAAGTCGTTTAATTTTAAAAAATCGTCAAAATTAGCAAAAATTTGTGTCGTTTTTTTGGCGTTTGTCAAAATTATAACTTTCATATGTTTCCAACTGTTTTTGAATTTTCAAAATCGATTCGGAATTGCGGGCTAAAACGTGTACAAAATCTTTTTCACTTTTCTGCGATTTACAAAGAAACGGCTCGGCCGATCGCCGCACAAAAGAAACGCTAGACCTCATCGAGATACATCGAATGGTTTTTAAATTTTTGAAATCGGTCCAACTGTTTTTGAGAAAATGTCGATTTACACACACACATATTTTTTCCAAATTTGCAATTCGGATTTTTTGATGAAAACATAAACTTCTCCTTCGGGAAGTTAATAAATATTCTACGATTTAGATAATGGTGGTAGACATTTTCACCCGCGGATCTTTAAGCCCCGCTCTTTCGCTTTATAGAAATATAACAACTGAAAAGCAATGGCAAAAAAAATAATGCATGAACTAATTTTTGGAGAAATGTAAGTCGGAGTGAATCAATAGACTATTGTTATTTTTATTATTAATGTAACTGATGTAAGTCCACTTACATCGATAGATAAGAGAATTCGATTTCATAAACTTTCACTATATCATATCTATAAAATCAAAATTTTGCAACTTATTAAATGTTGCAAAATAAATAGCATTGTTTCGATATGATTAAATACTTTCAGTAGCTCAACGACAGTTTATTGATAATTCTAAAAATCATCAATTATAAATGTTTCTCATGTGCAGATTTTATAAACAGTACTTAAATTATTGAAATTACATAATCATTTCTATAATTATAATATATTGCTGACAAGTTCTAACAGGATATGCGATTTATACTTTGCTTTTATATATATATATATATATATATATATATATATTTATATATTTATTTAATTGTATAGGTAGGTGTCTACATAAATACATTTCAAAATGTGGCTTAGTGCCTTTCATTTTATACGCCTCACGAAATGTCAATGTCATTCGCTTATGAAGCTGAATATAATAAGAAAATTTAATATTCAGTATTTATGAATTCAACAATACAGTTGTACAAAATGATTGGTAGTTCCGATGCATTTAATTTAACGGCAAAAAAACTTCGACAAATAAAATTTGCTTATGAGTATGACAACTTCCTTAATTATACTTCCTGTTATATTACAAGTTATTGATAATAACACAAGTAATATTGCTCTATAAATTTATAGGAAATATCGGGGTTTAAAGGTTTGCGGGTAAAAAGGTCCACCAACGATATCTAAAAAACAGTGAAGCCAAGATTTTTTTAACAACAATAATTGAAAATAGAGGGAAAAACATCTAAAACCAGCCATCGCGTTAATTCTTACGACATCTTTATCCGAAGATAAACTGCATTGTTTGAAAATCCATAGCTGAAGTATTTCTCTTTGTTGTTAAATACCTTAATAAAATTTTTAAGCATATGTTTTTTAATTATTTTAAAAGATGTATTGTTAATTTCCAGTTAGATTCAACAGTTTTTTATATAATCTCTATAAAAGCTTACACCTGGGTGTGATAAAAAGGTCCATCTAAACCTTTATCCTGGCAAATGTGTAAACAATAAAAAATAGTAAATAAAAAAGTAAATCAGGTTTGAAAATGCAATTTAGTAAGAGATAAATTGAATAAATAGTTATTCCAACCCTGCTGATAAATATTTCTGACAAAATACCAGATCAAAGTTATAATCAATCTTGTCTCTGTAAAAAATGTTTCCAAGAAACTTATATTGTGCATTAGATGAATAATATAGCTATTATTTCGTAAAATCGCCGCTCATAGGGCAAAAAGAACCAGGTTTCACATTTTCGAAAAACAGCAATTAAACATATTTCTACGATAATGAATTAGCTAGGAGTTTTACTGAACATAGTCAGATGATTGTTAGTTTGATATGTATTATATGTTGTAATATAATTGGTTTTGTTTTCACAATATAATTGCTCAAATTCATATTGGACCTTTGTGCTCTGTCCTGCCCTATTACAGTTTGTTAAAAATTAAAAAACCCACAATATTATGATATAACAATTGGATAAATAAATTAGTCTCGCTTTTTTTTTTGTAAACAACTGGTGCGGAAAAAATAAACTGCACATTATGCTAATATTACATTTAAAATTATACGGCTCTTAATATTGTTAGATCAATAAATATTAAAAGGGTATAAGTTAGACACTTGACCCTTTCTGGTGCCATATATAATAAAATAAAAATTAAAAAAATAATTTTAAAAGCTAGGGGTGTGGCTGGTGATTCTGGTTAACCGTTGCACGATCCGTTTTTTTGTGTCTTATAAAACCAATAAAAAAAAGTTTACTAGTACGTAGGTGTGCCCCTAATCTAATTTAGTGATAAGTACAAAATGCGTGAAACTTATCTGCCGTGCTTTTTTGTCAACTGCAATTACTAACAATAACCAAAAAAAAGACGCAAGTAGTTTTCATGTTTTGTTGAAAATAGTATAATTTTTGTAAAGTGATCTGGACGGGCAAAAAACAAAACACGACTGGTTCTAAACTATATGGTATTTTACGGCCATATGTGCTTTATATCACAGTTAAACACTTACATTACGTCGTTGCATAAATTGCATTGCCCTCATGCATACACTCAACAGTCTAGAAATTGTTAAACTTGATGAAACATATGTGTACAGGGTTGAATATTAAAGATATAGAACACAAGATGGTTATAATTATGGATTATGAAGCAAATTTCCAAGATTGTGTACAAGGAAAAGCACTTTTTAGACTAAAATTTAAATTTTTGAATTGAACAATTCATTGAAGGTTATTTCTCATATTATATTATTAAATTATGCATGTGGCTAACCACCCAGAAAATAAAGAAGCAATATACATACTATATATTTTTTATTTTCTTAAATTTAAAATCCAGATACAGAAATATCTAAAACATATGTTAAAATAGAGAAAAACATTAGATTTCACACCATAAAAATCTATGGAATTCATATTAATTTTTTTTTTTAATTGGTAGTAGCAAATTTCATAACAAAAGGTTGAAGAGCAAGGTGTAACCGCACATAACAGTTTTAAAACTATGGGACATCATTACAAGGTAAGCGACTTTAAAACCGTCATCAAACAAAACCACTAATAAATGACAAAATATTTGCTTATTTTCAATGTATTAGTTTCATATGACACATTGAATATGAATTTAATTCTTTAAATTATTATTATAATAGCCATTTAAACAAAGCTTATATATATATATATATATATATATATATATACATATATAAAAATTTGGTCCAAGTATAATGACCGACATGATTTTACACCTCCGATAACATAGAGTTAATGTTTTTCATTGCACATTGTTATGGTATGGCACCACTGTGAACTACCCTTGTGTGTCAGGTCGCTACATACCTTCAGGTCTCTATGTTGCACGAGATTCGCGCTATGGAAACTTTGGCAACTTCCGGCATGGACGACCTCGTGCAAAAAATAAGTAGGCTCATTCTTGGTGTTCGAAATTTGGAAGCGATTTGCTAATTTACTGAATTAGTAAAGTTCTATATTTGTTTATATTTTTACATTTTTTTACCTTAATTTTTGTATTAAATTACCGAAATTAATAACATATTCGCCAAAAATTGTTTTTTTTTTCAGTACGCTTAGTATGACGACCGCTTAGTATGACCATTTTTCGCCGTCCCTTGAATGTCATACTAAGCGGATTCTACTGTATATATACATAAAGTGTTATAATAATTACCTAATTTTCTAAACAAAATTAACTAGAAATAAAATGTATCTTTGGAATCACTTTTCTTTTTATAAGTAATAAGGCACCGCCACGATTAGTGTCTTTATAACAGTATTTTTTTCAATCAGTCAAAATGTTAACTATTAATTATCACAGTCGCATAAACAACTAATTGATCGGTCAAATATTACAGTAACTATGTATCAATATACTGAGATCTAGTCAGAATCATTGCAGTAGTGACAAATGTAAGAATCACCCGCGCACTCAACGTGGGACCAGGAACCGCACGTTCCTTGACACTGAATCCATTTTTCGCCACCCTTTTTTCCAGAATATGGGCTTCCACAAAACATACAGAGGTTTTGTTTTGGTTTGGATGTTGATGCCGATTGTGGAATCTTTCTTTGGACCTGACCAGTTTCTTTCAAAGAACCTTTTGTTATGTCAGGGTTTGGTCTATTCGATACAAAAAATGGCAAAAACTCAACTTCCGGGAATGCATTACAATTGAACGGATAAATTCCAGTTTCGATAAAACCTGTCTGAATATTTGTTTGCGTAAAAGCTTGAGGCATCGCAATCTTGATAACACCTGGTATATCATAAATACACATTATCTTGCCAGGATTACTTTGCATCCATACGTCACATGCTGTATTAATAGCTTCTTTGAATGGTTCAAAGACAGATCGGTCTAATGGCTGCAGTTTGAGCGAGCAATGTGGAGGAAATGACAGCAAGGTAATGCCATTTTCTTTGCAAAAATCTATTGTATCAATATGAACATGAGAAGAATGAGTGTCCAGCACCAGTAAGACTTTATGTGTCAAAGATGCATTAGAAAACTTTTTGAAATGTTCAAGAAATACCAAAAATGCTGCATCCTGCATCCAGCCTGCAGAATTTGCAGTTCCAACTGAACCCACTGGTCCGCTTTCGACAAAATTGTCTTCATAAAAAGCCCCCGGAAATATAAAAACAGGAGGGATTGCGTTTCCCAAAGCGTTGGCTGCACAAACGACTGTGACTAATGTGGCAGGTTCAGCTCCCACTTGCTGTATTTCACGTTTTTTCACTACTTTATCAGGTCGTTGCGAGGTAGTAACACCTATTTCATCAACATTGTATATATCCTGTGGCTCATATGCATGACTGTCCAGAATAGTTTGCAAATTTTTATAAAAAGCTTCCACGTTAGTTCTGTTGAAACTTGTAGCTCTTGAAAAACTTGTAGCTTGAGCTACATGCGCAGACAGTGATGGGTTTCTACTCATGAATGAACGGAGCCATTCCTCGCCAGCCATCTTATTCCTAGCCCAAGCATCAGGTCGCTTTAGATTGTATTTTGTAGTGAAATCGAATACCAGCTGTCGTATCTCTGTTTTGGATAGGCCTATACATATTTCGGCGAAACTTGTGATATATTTTGACAGTTGTTGTTCCTGATCCGTAGAGAATACTTTGTTGTGAGCAACATAGCCCATACTGATGCTGCTCACATCGGGATCGGCACCAGCTTCATCACGTTTGCGAATGTATCGCAATAACGACATTCGATTAAGTGCATGCGTTCCTGCAGCCTTTCGTATAGAAATCCCGCGTTTTACTTCATCATAAGCTTGTTCAAATTTGCTAATATCATATTGCCCTCTTTCGGTGTTACGCTGGCGTTTTCTGGGCATCTTAAAGCAAAAGAAACAGAAAAATGTCACAACTATAAACACAAAATGTCACTACCAGGGCTGCTATCTCAGAACAGAATCCGCGTTCAGAAGGATTAGTTAGAGGTCTTATGGTAGTCGCAAATTTAGTGCTAGTGAGCCGATAAAAAAGTATTGTCAAATATTTTACGTTGGTTACTAAGAAACGTCAATGTTATTTTTGTATCAGTTGACAAAATGGTGATTCTTGTTTGTTGGTGTTTGTACATTTGTTAATAAAGATTTTATCAAGAATTGCTCTCAAATGCATACCCTTTTGGCAAAATGTATAGAACAGCTTCAAATTCAGATACAGAACATAAATACTACGCAGTGCATTGACAAATTAGTCTAACCATATTACATTTTAAGTAAAGATATCACTTGTAGGAAGTTATGCAAGAAACCAAGTATAAGCTTCTATAAGAAAAACAAAATATTTAGAAATCTTCCAGCTGTTTAAAGTTAAGATTACCACATCACATGAATCTGAATATACTAATATACAGAACATAAATACTACGCAGTGCATTGACAAATTAGTCTAATCATATTACATTTTAAGTAAAGATATCAGTTGTAGGAAGTTATGCAAGAAATCAAGTATTAGCTTCTACAAGAAAGACAAAATATTTAGAAAACTTCTAGCTGTTTACTTAACACGGATCTGAATATACTCGAAAGAAAATGAACTGCTCAAGAATGTTAAATTTTGCACAGAATGATTATTAGTTAATGATAGTTAAGAATGACAGGCCATGTAATGTACTAACACTATAATGTAATATTCACTAAATTTCACTAAATATTTATATTATTAAATAGAAAAAGTGTAGAAAATATTCTAGTAGATTAGATGTGATGTATATTTAAACCGGCAGTGTGTTTGTTGAATTGTATTTGGATTTGATTATATATTTGTTATAATATAATATTATCTAGTATATTTTTGTTATTATTGTGTTATTACAAAGCATAATACGATTTTACTGTCAAATTTAGTTTCACATACCCGGTTATTAAAATTCATTAATTTTTAACTTCCCGTAGGGCAAGTTATAGTAATCGCAAAAAAATCGAAAATGAAAATTTTTATATATCTTTACGTTTCAGAGGTTTCTGAACATTTTGGCATACCTTAGAAAAAATGGATGTATGTGTGTGTGTATGTGCGTGTATGTGTGTGTGCGGATACAAATTTTCATCGACGATTTCGGGAACACGGATGAAGCGATTGAATAATTTAGAAAACATTCGATTCGTATTGATAAGTAGACGTGCTGATTAGTTTTTGGCGAAGGCAGGTCTAGCCGTTCCGCAGATATAGGGAAAAAGTGCCAAAAATGGTAAATCAGTTTTTATGAGAACGGAGCGCCCGATTTGAATAATTCAAAAAACATTTTCCTTCTATTGACAAGATAAAGAATTGATCAAATTTTTATGAAGGCAGGTCTAGCAATTTCGGAGATCTAATAAAAAAGTAAAAAAAATGCCATTTGGCGGTCAAAAATGAACATTAGACATATGCGCATCAAATTATCAGATATTTTATAGAGATTTTGATAATAAGTATAAATTTTCTTTATATTCCTATGAGTTCCGTGCCAATGTTCACGCGTTAGACGGCGACGCGGCGTTTACGCGCTTCTATATTTCGTCTTTATGCAGAAAGAAGTACGAATGCTTTGAAAAAAGTTAAGAATTTCTAAAATATTTCAAAATAAATGATTTAAGATAGAATGTTATTGTAATGGCCGAAAATCGAAATTGAAAATTTTTACATTTCTCGACGTTTTGAAGGTTTCTGAACGTTTTGGCATACTTCAGAAAAAATGGATGTGTGTGTATGTATGGATACAAATTTCCAGTCACGTTTCCGGGCGCACGGATCAACCGATTTGAATGGTTCAAAAAACATTCGATATCTATTGATAGGGAAAAGAGCTGATTAGTTTTTGGCGAAGGCAGGTCCAGCCGTTTCGGAGATACGGAGCAACGAGTGCAGAAAATAGAAATCGACTTTTTGAGAGAACGGAGTATCTGATTTGAATGATTTAAAAAACATTCAATTAGTAATGATTGGGAGAAGTGTTTATTAGTTTTTGGCAAAGACCAGCCATATCGAAGATACGGAGCTAAATATGTAAAAAAATAGTAGTTTTTGAGAGAACTAATCGTCCGATTTGAATGATTCAAAAAACTTTCTGCTTGTCTTAACAAAATAATTGATTTTGGAAAAAAAATTTGTTTCAATTTTTTTATTTCAAAAAAAAATTTTTTTGTATATCGAAAATAATTTAGATGTTATTTTTAATTCTGACTATAGTTCTAATATACTTTAAACAAATAATTTCAACTTTGCAATTCAGTTTATATAATTCTTATAAATATTAGACAATGTTACAATATTAATAACAATATATTTGAAGATATTCAGTATTCCACGAACATTTCGTTACGGTACGGAAAGTCAAAGCAATTTGCCTTAAGGCACGATGCCATACACCCCACTAGCTATAATATAATATTATTTAGTATATTTTTGTTATTATTGTATTATTGCAAAGAATAATACGATTATAATGTCAAATTTAGTTTCCCGATTATTGAAATTCATTAATATTTATTTCAAATTTTGCGCCATTAATTTGAATGCCAATAGCAGTGGCTTCACTTCTGAGTATAGAACCCTTTAACTATCCCTTCTGAACGTAAAAATCGGGTGAGAGAAACGTCTATATGAAGAAATCTTATTCTAATATTGTCTAGGGACACGACTATAAATACAAAATGTCACAACCGTATCCAACGCTCACTTTTGAAAATAAATAATCGTCATGAATAAGCTAAATTATCCACGCAAAAACTAATTGCTGTTAATTAACTACTAATTAACTAATAATGCTATATATATATACAGGGCCGGATTTAGAAATTTGGCGCCCCGGGGCACCGACAAAAATGCCGCCCCATCCCTGAAATTTTACGAACTTTCGAACTTTTTTTTAAAGCAATCGCGCTGCTTCAGCTGCGTAGGGACAAAATATAGAAGCGCGTAAACGCCGCGTCGCAGTCTAACGGATAAACAATGTTACAGAACGCATATAAATGTAAACAAAATTTATACTTATTAACATATTTTTAAAATATCTGATAATTTGATGTGCATATGTTTTGTGATCACTTTTGTCCACCAAATGTTTCTTTTACAATTTTTTTTATTGTATAATCGAAACCGCTAAACCTGCCTCCCACAAATTTAAGCAGTTATTTATGCTGTAAATTTTTTTGAATGATATTGGACGCTTCTTTTCTCAAAAACTGAATTATCATTTTTGGCATTTTGGCCCGTATCTTCAAAACAGTTGGACCTGCCTTGGCCAATAACTAATCAGCACGTCTCCTTATAAATAGGAATTGAATCATTTAAATCGGTTGATCCGTGTTCCCGAAATCGACTTAAATAATTAAAAAATATTAGATTTGTATTGATGGGGAGACGTGCTGATTAGTTTTTGGCAAAGGCAATTACGAAAAATGGTAATTGAATTTCGATATTTCTTCTCTGAAACAGCTACGCAGCGCGATTGCTTTGCAAAAAGTTCAAAAGCTTTTTATAAAATGTAACTTTTAGTACGGGATGTTTCAATAATTTGTCTTAAGGCACAATGCCATGAGTCACTAGTTTAAATTTTTTTTCGACGCTATAAGCTTGGAAGTGCACAAATTCGTCATTTTAAGAGGGCTCGAGAACTGAAGTAAATATTTTTCTTAAACTTTCAGCTTGTTTACGGATCCTTATATTAGCCAAATTGCCAAATTTAATAACTTATTAACCAATTTGATAATTTACGTTCGGAGAGGGAGGCAAGGCAAAATAATAAATTTTAATAATTGGTTATTTCAACCCAAATTTTGCATTGCAATCGTATTATGTTTTGTTAATTATATTTCTTGAAATATAAACATGTTGGTAAAAAAATTTGATTATATTGTATAGAATTTTTTTCTCACTATCCAAATTTTGCCGCCCCCAAAAATTTGCCGCCCTGGGCAGTAGCCCCGATTGCCCCTACTGTAAATCCAGCACTGTATATATATAGAAAAAAGAACTCACTTTTGACTGTTTGAAAGCAACGCGGTCTCCAGCTTATGTTAATATCGGGCGCACACTGACACAATAATGGGAACGTGTTCGAACAAGCATACTGCCGCTCTCTCTCCCCTTGCACCCTTGCCCGAGAGACTATAGTTTCGTTGCCATGACGACTGTCACTACCGTCCCCTAGCACAACCGTACCCAGCCATACTCGACGTTCTGTTCGACCTTTTTGATTTATGTGAGTTCCGTTATATAACACATGTATAAGGACTGGCAAGTATTCAACGTAGAGTTTTTTGCAAAATATTTATTGGTATTAGTTTAGATATTTTTTTGGTTTAGATATAATAAAAAATTGTTGCATATAATAAATAAAATTATATAATATTATTTGAATATTTGTCAATATTAGGTAAAGTTTTGTAATCGCCTGTGAGATATCTATGTATGCATTTATGTAGGATAATGCGAGGCTTAAAAGTCCGCAGGTAAAAAGGTCCGCTACTATTGTCTTACAAATAAAAGAAAGTTGTGGCATTTTTAACGGTATTATTTTAAAATAGAGAAAAAATGATGTATAAACAGTCATTGTTTCCTGTAGGATAAGTTATAGTACTCGCAAAAAAAACGAAAAAGAAAATTTTTATAGTATATCTATGTTTCGAAGGTTTCTGAACATTTTGGCATATCTTATTGTTAGAAAAATGGATGTATGTATGTGTGTATATTCGGATACAAAATTTCTTAGACGATTTCAGGACGGGATTTCAACTAATTTGAATAATTACCGGGCAAAAAGAGCCATAAACGGCAATTCAGTTTTTGAGAAAACGGATTGTCCGATTTGAATAATTTAAAAAAAAAAGCATACTTGTATTGATAAAATAAAGTATCTTTTAAATTTTTCGAAATACAGGTTTAGAGTTATCAGAGATCGAGTGAAAAAAATGCCGTTTGGCGGTCAAAAATAATCAGTACACATATGCACATCAAATTATCAGATATTTCATATGGATTTTAAATATTATAGAAATTTTAATAATAAGTATGAATTTTATTATTTTATAATTTTATTCCTTAGACCACGATGCGGCGCTTACGCGCTTCCAATTTTGAATAAATAAAAGATAAATTAGAATTAATTATCCATTTTTCAACACTCAAAGGTGAATAAAATTTTCTCAATGTTGGTAAATTATCAATAATGAATTAGTTATAGCTAAAAATATATAAGGTTATTAAGCAGTTCATATTTAAATAGAATGAATTGTTGTATAAAATACTTGATATTTAACGATATTTTCAACTTTTTGCTTTAATTTTTTTTATTTGGTTATCCTTCAATAATATTGTGCAGTAAATTAGTTTAGTTAAACTTCTTGTTTGCAAATTGAGTTCTAATTATACTTTTTTATCTCTTGTTTGTAGTGTACTGCGAGGAATTATGTATGCAAGAAAACATCAAAACAATTCATTGATATTATCCATTTTTCGCATTTATCAGAGCAGAACTCTATTTTTGAATTTCCTAAATTTTTTTGCATTCAACTGTGAAATGAAAAATCTTAAATAAGTCTTTACCATATTAGGCACTAAATAAAAGGTTAAAATGCTTCAATTGTTAGCTCAGGTATTCTATTTTAACTTGAAATATAATTATAAAAAATGTATATTTTTTATATGATTATTATCAACAATGTTGCATAAATGTATGGAACTATTAGATTTTCAATATATTTAATACGCAATCATACACATCTGCAAACCAAACAATTACCAATAGTTTTAGTGAATGTATAATTTAAATTCTAGTTAGAGCTTCTTTTAAAAAACAAATAATCTTGATACTTCAAAATTCCTGAAAAACGATACCGTAGAAATTAACATAAATAAAAAATAGAATAAAGTCTTTTTTGAAATAAAAGACTTTATTTAAAAAAAGGACTAAGTTCAATTTATTTGTCTAAAATAAATAGTAATATTATAATATAAAGGATAAAGCGAGCCTTAAAGATTGCGGGTTAAAAGGTACAGCACCAATATCTCAAAAAACGAGTAGAGTTAAAAATATTTGAAAGTTGAGAGCAAAAGATGTATAACCAGTCATAGCACTAAATTGGGCGACTTCTCTGTCACAAAATAAAATGTAACATTGTAAATTTGTGACAATTGTAACATTGTAAAAAATATTTTTGTTCGTTTTGTAAATTTTACAAAAGATAAATTAAATTAAAGGCAATTTCAACTGTAATGATGGATTATTCATACAAATGTTGTATTTAGTGCGATTATTATATAAAATGTGCTAATAAAAAACTATTTTAAATGAAGGTTATATTCACTTTGTGTAATAATTGTATTTCAATATACAAGATCAATGATTATGATAAATTAAACAGAAAATCTTACCAAATGAAGAATGATGATATTAGTAAAATTAATAAATTGTTTATCATATTTAAAAATACATGCTTAAATTATGTTTTTTATTTTTATTGTTTAACCTTATAATTAAACTGCATCCCATTGATTAAATAATGTAGCTGTTACTTTATAAAACCTATTTAATATAAAAAAAAATTAGAAATTATGAATCTTTTTGCACCCTGCCATACCCACCTATGGGGTAAAATGATCAGGTTTCAAATTTCTGAAAAATATGAGGAAACGAAGTTATACAACTAAGAATTAACTAAAATTTTTACTGAACTTAGATAGTTGTGTTTGTACTGTATTATTTGATGCAATGTAGATAGATGAAAGCGTTTTGATTCTTAAAATCATATCGGTTCAATAGCATTTGATATCTTATCAGTCTGCAATGGTCCCCAGAAAGGTTTTATATATATTAATTTAGATTTTTATACCAGAGTATATTTTAATTTAAATCAGTGTGACTTCTTCTTGAAGAAGTAACTTTCTCTACTCAAACTTAAAAAACAAGAGTTTTAAATCCTAGGAACCACAACTAAAAAAACAAAAAGCTTAGAATTATTATATCAGGCTTTAAAAACAATTAAGCATAATTTGGTCGCAAGTATGAGAGTATTTTCTATTCCAGTAGCAGCTCGATAGACGTTCTCAGTTTTTTGAAATCATATTTTATTAATAAAAAAAAAAAAAATTAGAATGTTTGAAATTAATTAATTAAAATTGCTCGGAACAAGCAATACCCGAGTTTAGATTAATTGTTTTTAAAACTAAAATTTATATTAACAAGTATGTATCAACATGTATCTAATTTTTATTTTATTTGAAAATATATTATTTTTATTTATTCGAAAACTTTTCTTTTATTATCATAAAAATATTTTCATTCTTATATGTGAAAATGATGCATGAATAACGAATAATTATTTTCAAAGTTATTTAATCAGATAAACTATTATTTTTTAGTTCTTCTAATTAAAATTAAAATAATTTTGCTTACTATACATAGAATTGTGCAATAAATAAATTCAGTCAAATACTGCTCTGAATCACACTAATTTGCGGATAAATTACAGAATATTCGAGCAAAAATTTATTTTCTATATAAAATTCGAAAACCGGCTAAGATCGGTTTTTTAGCAAAATTAAAATTTGCTCAAAGCCAAATTGTACCTTTGTGCCCCACTCTATCCCATATGGATAAAATTAACTTTGGTACACATAAGTACAGATTCTTAATTCAAACCAGCAATTGCTTTTCCAATATTGGCTCGCGATTATAATTAATTACTTCAACCTATTTCTGCAACAAATTGAATAGATAAAAACCGCTATTTTTATATGGCCAATTTGTGATACCGAACATGATATCCGCATAAAAACCGGGTAACAAGATTTGTAAAAACTCACAATTTCATTTTTACATAGATTATACACATATGACCCACTATTTACAGAGAAAACTGGATTTTAATAAAAACTAACGAGTTTCTGAGCACAAAAAATTAATGTAAAAAATTCAATTCAGCAATTAATTATGTGCTTAATAATAGATTCTAAATCATACGTGGGTATGTAGACATATTTTAAATTCTTCAACACGTATGTTCATATGTATTTGAAAATATATTCGTTGATAGTGAAAGGGTAATAGAGAAATTATACCTTTTACAAAACTGGATTAAATGCTCGAGATTAAATTAATATATTGGCTGTAAACAGTGTAACCGAATAGCTATATATATGTAAATATATATATACCTATATATATATATATATATATATATATATATATATATGATTTAGTAGTTAATTTTGATGTTGAAATATATGAGTGAGTTCTTGAGGGCGATTCTTTGTTTGATGTATCGCCCTCAAGAACTCACTCATATATATATATATATATATACATACATGTTGCAATTGATTATAAAATTCATTGATTTAGATCCTTGAAATAACATGACCTTTATGTCATGATCTGTAACCTTTTTAAAATATGTAGCGGTCACTATTATTTAGTTGTACTTTTACTTCGGTTAATTTTAATTTTTGGTGTTTTAGAACATTTTAGAAAAAATACTGCCAAAAATATCATTTGACAGAGTTTCTAAATAATAAAAAGTACACCTCAATTATCAATGTCAATGCTATAAAAATTGAACATTTTGACGTATATTCATACGACGATAATTTTGATTTAGTATATGAGTCAATTTTAATACTATTTTTTTCATTTTTATATAGGGTAGGGCAGAGCACGGTGGTACAATTTAATCATAGTTATTTTACTGTTGAAGCCAACTGCATCACAAGAAATGACAAATATCAAACAAACAGCTATCCGACCATGTTCAGTAAAACTTCCAGCTAATTCATTGTTGTAGAAACTTGTTATTTCGCTATTATTCAAAAGCAGGACATCTGACTCTTTTTATTATATGGGTGGGATAATAAAGGATAGATTCTATCTTCGGGGTTCGACGATTTTATTTATAATTTTAGAAAGGTTTTGTGGAATAAAAGCTATATTTAGCATAATCAATGCGATGCAGTTTAATTATTAAACAATTATTAATTTTCTTTTACATACAACACACTGCATATACAATCCTCTTTGGTCTCGAAAAATTCATCATCAGAGTTGGAAAAATTATTATTAACTTCCCATAGAGTTATTTAATCGTCTAAAAATCGAAATTGAAAATTCTGCATTTCTTCACGTTTTGAACGTTTCTGAACATTTTGGCATACCTCAGAAAAAATTGATGCATGTGTGTATGTATGTATGGTTACAATTTTCGTCCACGTTTTTGGGCCCATGGATCATCCCATTTGAATTGTTCAAAAAGCATTCGATTTTTATTGACTGTTTTTAAGAGAACTTAAGCATCCGAATTGAACGATTGAGAAAAACTATCTGCTTGTGTTGACGAAACGTTTGATTTTAGAAAAAAAAAAATATTTTCATTTTTTTTTTGAATATCGAAAATAATTTGAATTTTAATTTTTTTCTAGCTAAAATTCTAAAGCTCAATTAAATACTTCAAATAAATTATTTTAACTTTGCACTTCAGTTCATATAATTCTTATAAATATTATACAATGTCCTTGATTTCAAATTCGATTTATTAAGTTTTGTTTATTTACTTTTCTGTAAACATGTATAATTGAAAACGTTCAAAATTCCTCTAATTTTTCATTACGTTACGGGAAGTTTCAGCAGTTTGCCTTAAGGCATGATGCCATACATCGCTAATTTAGTTATAGTTTGTAAAATTGTTTTACTAGTTTTTTATTACATTTTATTTTAGGTTTCAGGTTTATTTTTACCCAAATTACATGTGAGTTATTCTTGAGGTTATTTAAATAATCTTTTGAATTTAACACAAAAATAATAACACATCTTATCAAATAATTAAATAATGTATGCTTAAAAATTATATTAAGTTATCGTAAACTACAGAGCTCAAAAAGAAAGTGCTAAAACAAAAAAAAAACGAAGTTGGCTGATTAAAGGCAATGTCTGTTTACACATCTGTTATCCTCTTCTTTAAAATAAAATATTCAAAAAATTGCCACAATTTACTTGGCTTTGAGGTATTGGTAGTAGATATTTTTACACGTGGAACTTTAACCCCCGCTCCACCTGACTAAAATCAAATAAATAAATAAATAAAGTAATATTTAAGGACATATTTTTTATTTAGTTGTTTTTTAATTTATACTGCAAAATTTCGAAAGTTTAAAAAACTGAAAATTCTGTCACGTTTTTCCGCGTGAATTAACTTTAATGCATAGTGCTCCACATGCTTCAAAATTAATAATCTAAGAAAAAAAGCTGATTTGCATGTTAAATATTTATTTCAACATTAAAAATTCAGTTATTTGATTTTGTGTATGAATATATGTGAATAATATAGGTCTAGTAAAATACATAGACATGTTTTTGAAAGTCTATATTGCTCTAGTGATATTAAATAAAAGACACACCTATGCGATAAAAACCAGTTCAGGTGGAGTACAATCACTTTTATACAAATACCAGCAACGTGTTGAAAATAATGAGAACATTTATATATACAAATATATCTGTTTACGTTATATATGCGTATATAGATATACTTAAAAAATAAATGATATAAATTTAATTTTAGAAGTACTTACTTATTTCATATAACAATTGTACATTCTATTCGGGATATGTAATAGTTGACAGGTACAATCTTGATAAACTCTTACGGCTTAAGTCCAGTGAAGTACATATGTTTTTATGTAACATTCATTTTATGTAATAAATATGCAATTTGACACAATTAATTTTTATTGGTATACGGATAAAAATCATTCTATATGAGATTTTAAATGTTTATGACCAAATGCAGTCAATAATCTAATTTTATTCTTCTCTTAAACTAGTTCAAAAACACACACACAGTATTAAAATCAAACTCATATTATTTTATTAATTTTATATGCAATTTCACACAGAGTATAATAGAAATGTAGAAAATAATAAATTAAGTGAATAACACTGTTGAGAGATATACTCATAGATAAAAGAAGATCTTTACTCATAGAAATATCATATTTGCAAAAAAAACTTGTATTTCAATAAAAATTACAATCGAATATTTAATTCTAACTAAAAATAAAAACTAGTGGGGTCATGGCATTGTGCCTTAAGGTAAATTGCTGGAACTTCCCGCAATTAAAAATCTTGGTACGAAACCCAAAAAAATTCACACAAAATGTGTACAGATTATTGAAATCTCTATAAAATATCTGATAATTTGATAATAATATGTCCAAAAAACATTTTTGACCGCCTAATGACATTTTTTTGACTTATTTTTATTGAGAGTCCATAACCGCTAGACCTGCCTTCCCAAAAATTTAATCAGTTGTTTATCTTGTCAATTTAAGTACAATGTTTTTTGAATTATTAAAATCGGACGCTCCGTACTCTTAAAAACTGAGTTACCATTTTTGGCACTTTTGAACGGCTGGACATGCCTTTGCCAAAAACTAATTAGCACTTTTTCTTATCAATACGAATCGAATGTTTTCAAATGTATGTGTGTATGTGAGTGTGTGTGTGCAGATAAAAAATTTCGTCGACGATTTCGGGAACACCGATCAACCAATTTGAAAAATTCAAATTGACGTGCTGATTAGTTTTTGGCAGAGACAGGTCTAGCCGTTTCGGAGATACAGGGCAAAAGTGACAAAAATCTTAATTAAATTTTTGAAATAACGGAACGTCCCATTTACATAATTCAAAGACATTTTACTTGTATTGACGAAATGAACAACTGGTAATTTTTTGAAAAGGCAAGTGCAGCGTCTCCGCAGATCCAATAAAAAACGATAAATAATACCATTTGGCGGTCAAATTTAAACACTAGTTATATGTACATCGTAATATTAGATATTTTATAAAGATTATAATAATAAGTACAAATTTTGTGGAAGTTACAAAATTTTGTGTTCATTTATATGGGTTATGTATCATTGTTTACATGTTAGACGACTACGCGCCCTCACGCGCTTTAATATTTTTAACTTCCCGGGTAAGTTATTGTAATGGGCCGAAAATCGGAATTGAAAATTTTTACATTTCTCGACGTTTTGAAGGTTTCTAAACGTTTTGGCATACCTCAGAAAAAATGGATGTGTGTGTGTGTATGTATATATGGATACAAATTTCCAGTCACGTTTTAGGGCGCACGGATCAACCGATTTGAATGGTTCAAAAAACATTCGGTTCCTATTGATAGGGAAAAGAGCTGATTAGTTTTTGGCAAAGGCAGGTCCAGCCGTTTCGGAGATACGGAGCAAAGAGTGCAGAAAATAAAAATCGAATTTTTGAGAGAACGGAGTATCCGATTTGAATGATATAAAAAACATTCAATTAGTAATGATTGGGAAAAGTGTTTATTAGTTTTTGGCAAAGGCAGGCCCAGCCATTTCAAAGATACGAAACTAAATATGTAAAAAATGGCAGTTTTTGAGAGAACTAAGCGTCCGATTTAAATAATTCAAAGAACTTTCTGCTTGTCTTTCTGCTTATATCCAAAATAATTGATTTTGGATATTTTTTTTTGCATATCGAAAATATTTCAGATTTTATTTTTAATTCTGTCTATAGTTCTAATATACTTTACAATTAATTTCAACTCTGCAATTCAGTTTATATAATTCTTATAAATATTAGACAATGTTACAATATTTTTAATAATCTATTTGAAAACATTCAGTATTCCTCGAACATTTCTTTACGGTACGGGAAGTTCCAGCAATTTGCCTTAAAGCACGATGCCATAATTGCCTCAAGACAGAATTCCACTTACAGCTAGTTTTGACTCCAAATCAGATATGCAGTGCGATTGCTTAAAAATGTTCAAAATATTCAAAATAAGTCAAAATAAAAAAATCTGAATATAAAAAATCATTTTTTTAAAAAAGTCTTTTTTTTCAAAAATTTCAAAACCTTTCAAAAATCTGTTTTCTCAAAGTTTTGCCAAGTTTTTTTAAATAATTTATTTTTCGCTGCGGGAAGTTCCAGCAATTTACCTTAAGGCACGATGCCTTACATCACTGGTTGTAATATCAATCATTCCGAAGGACTAATATTGGTTCGATATTGATTTCTAATTTTACTTTCCCGAAGGACTAATTTTTGGAAAACGATGAAAATCCTTTGTTACTAAATACACGTTATACCTTACAAAATAGTAGTAATTTGTAATCATTTCTTACAAATGCAAATTGAATGCAGGTTCAACATAAACTGTCTTATTAATGACTTAGTTAATTTAATTTTTTTCTTATCTATAATTTAAGACAGGTATACATTTATTATTTGATCAAATAGTTTCAACAAACAAACAACAGCAAATTTATTTGCTATTATTATTATATGTTCAAAAATGAAAAAAGTACTTTATAAATTATTCCACTGATGATAAATTTCCAATTTTATAGGTTAGATAAGTGCACGTGGTTCCTATATATATTGATAGCAGAAATTTGAAACAAATTACTTACTTGACTTTTCTAGAACTTACATTTTTTTAATGATCGGTGTTTGTCAAGAATAATTTATCCTTAAATTTAGAAAATTCTACTTAGACTTCTTAATTTTTAACTTATTAAAAATTAGCATCATGAGTAAAAACGAGTTCATAGTCAAGATACAAAAACTGCCAACTTGTATAAAATAGTATGCAGCGAATTCTAAAACTTTTGGATGTAAAATCTAGATTACACTTTGATATATGATTTTCCCATACAGTTTAAAGGAAGGCGATAGCACTGATTTTGCTAGTCTAAGTCAATTAATTCAAGGTTATATCGATGTTTTTTTATAAACAGTACTCGACCAGGATTCGAACTGAGTACCCCCTCCCGCTCGCTGCTTATCATTTTTTATAGTAGATTATTTTTATTTTAGGGTTTTTCAAGTCTGCATTGATTATTCAAATCATTTTAATATATATTTCTCCAGTGTTTATCTTTGTACACCTCTGCGAGTGCAATATTCTTATACATGTCAGATATTTTCACGTTTACTCTCATGATAGTCATTTTGCATAGGGCAAAATCTTCTTATGAGAACCATTCAGACGTGTCGCCGTGCAAGCTGTGTATGATAACGCATAATACATTGCGAGACTTACGATATAAAGTACATGATAGTAAATTAGCATTTTATTTTACTAACGAATCGAGTCGTAAATATTGCTATGTGACATCAGTTCGAATCATACGGTTATTGAACTTCTTCTGCATAGAACCGAGATGCAAACTTTTGCTTATACTGACCATAACAACAGAGGATAGTTAACTTACCGTAGGGTAAGTTATAGACTATAACTTACTCTAACATATAGTAATCGCAAAAAATCGAAAATAAATATTTTTTTATATCTTTACGTTTCAGAACCTTCGGAACATTTTGGCATACCTTAGAAAAAATGGATGTATGTGTGTGTGCGGATACAAGGTTTTGTCGACGATTTCGGGAACACGTATCAACCGATTTGAATAATTTAACTGGTTGGTATTGATATTTTTCCATGATATTGTTACATGAACTGCCCGATATGTGTAAATAATCGACTTAATCAATAAAAAATAAATTAATTTATGAGTGATTAATTGTAAAACAAGTGGATTTATTATACATCATTGAAAACGAACACATTAACTCGGAGTATTCTCCAAGAGCAAATTTTCAAAAATCAATAATTTTTATAATTGAACTAGTTTCCGTAGGACTTTAATGGTTTAGTATGTTCATTAAGACCAAGAAGTCTATTGTTATACCAAGTAAATCGTCTAATTTTAATTATAACAAACGTCAAAAATACTACTCATTTTCTCAAACTTTGATAAATTTTTAAAATTAAACTACTTGTCGTAAGGCCGTAATATTTTAGTAAGTTCTATAAGACCATGATATATACCGCCAAAAAAAGTTCCATAAAAATTGGCCTAAATTGTTTTTTCAACAGTTAATTACAAGAAAACGGCTTGGTAGATTCTCACCTAAAACTAATCAGTATCATTTCAAACCGATATCTTTCGAACAGTTTTTGATTTTATAAAATCGGTTCGGTAGTATAAGCTTAACTGAGGAAGAAAAGTTTAACACTTTTTTCAAAATTACAAAGAAACGGCTCGGCTAATCGTCGCTGAAAAGTGAGCAATGATAATCTTCATCGATTCAAATGGTTTTTAAATTTCTAAAATCGGTTCAGGCGTTTTTAAGCGAATGTCGATGAAAAGTCTAATTTTGACAAATGCCAAAAAAACGATACTAATTTTTGCAAGCTTTGATGAAGTTTTAAAGCTAAACGAGTTGTCGTAGGGCCGTAATATTTTAGTATGATCTAGAAGACTATGGTATCTACCATCAAAAAAAAAAAAAAAATAATAATAAAAATCGCCGAAAAAAATTCTTTAACACTTTATTACAAGAAATCGCCGATCTCTACCAAAAATTAATCAGCACGATTCCCAATCAATATCTTTCGAACGGTTTTTGAATTTTCAAAATGATTCAGAAATGCGGGGTAAAATGTGGACGAAACGTTTTCACTTTTTTCTATTTATAAAGAAACGGGTTGGCCGATCGTCGCGCAAAACTGAAAAACAAAAGTCCTCATCGAGATACATCGAATGGCTTTTAAATTTTTGAAATCAGTCGCACACACACACATACTTTTTTCCAAATTTGGTCTCATTCGATTCAGAATGGCTTGAAACGTCACAATTTTCAAAATTTAGTTATCTTATTGAAAATGATAAAAAAAATCGGTAATTTGAATTTTTTTGTGAATTATTAAAGTCGGACGTTCCGTTCTCTTAATCTGTGTTACCGTTTTTGGCATTTTTTGCCCCGTTTCACGTCTCCTTATCATCACATAGAGATCCTATCTCAACCATTTGGGTAATCACAACTTGTATTATTATATAATCACTACTAACTATTAATAGAAATTGCTTTATTCATCACGTCTCCTTATCAATACAAATCACACACACGCACACACACAAACACATACACAGAGACACACACACATACATCCATTTTTTCTAAGGTATGCCAAAATATTCAGAAACCTTTGAAGCAAAGATATACAAAAATTTTCATTTTCGATTGTTTTGCGATTACTATAACTTATCCTACGGGAACTTAATAATAGGAAGCAATAATTAAAAATAATCATTAAAATAATTAAATATAATGTTGCATGTTTTATTTGATTAACAAACAGATTAATGCATTTTTCATTTGGATAAGTAATAATATTATTTCATATTGTTTACAATCTTAGACTTATATATAGAGTGTTTTAATACTAAAACGTATTACAGGGATATTGGTAAAAGCGTTTTAAATTAATGCAGTTTTTTATTGGCTTAACTAAACCGTATATAATAGTTCCGTGGATATCCTGGTTCTCAAAATATAATATCTTTAGTCATAAAATGGAAGAGATTAAATTATTCGTTGCGCAACTTTCAATATTTTAATGAATTTCAAGATATATACCTACATAGATATGAAAATATAATTCACATCTGTAACGCATAAAGCAATTTCTTATGATAGTTAGTAGTGATTATATAATACAAGTTGTGACATGGCTACCCAAATGGTTGAGATAGGATCTCTATGTGATGAATTTATTATTGCAAACGATGTCACTATTGTTTGATATTAGGCTGTCCCAGGGGGAATCGATCCTGAAACATCTGGTTCGAAGTTCCTAACTATAACAAAAAATTATAACCAAATAATTTACTTTAATATAATGCAACCTTATCAAATTACTTGAAATCTGCACCTGCATCAGAACCATGTTATAGATTATAATGAAATTATAATTGACAAAATTGAGATTTGGATTCAGATCATGATATCTATGGTTTTTGAAAAAACGTTGACAAACGGTCAAACATTGCATTTTTTGTCAAAAACTTAGTAATAAACTTTTTCTTCGGGAAATTAATAATTATATTACCAATATAATATTACATATTGAATTTGAGAAGTTTTCCAATTACCTGCCTAGTTTTATATACTCACATCAAATAAGAAACAAAATGTTAGGCAGATTGAATTCTACATATACATGATATTAGCTATTGTGCCTACTTGGTTTCATAATCTACCTAGAAAAACAAACAAAACAGTCAAGTGCAGTCTGGTATAGATAGATCGAGCTTTTGTTGTAGTGACACAATTCAAAATGCATGGAAAAATGTTATGCAAAGTTATTATTAGTAATAATAATAAATATGGTATTAATTGTATTATTATCTTCCCGTAGGGTAAGTTATAGTAATCGCAAAAATATTTTATATATCTTTTCGTTTCACAAGTTTTTGGCATACCTTAGAAAAAATGAATGTGTTCGGATACAAATTTTTGTCGACAATTTGTCGAAATGTAGAAACGCGTGGGCGCCGCCACGCAGTATAACGATTAAACATTGGCACGGAACTCATAGAAAAGTAAACAAAATTTATCTTATTATTGAAATATCCATAAAATATGTGATAATTTGATGTACATATCTATAATGATCATTTTTGTCCGCCAAATGGCATTTCTTTTCACTTTTCTTATTGGATCTTCGAAACCGCTTGACCTGCAAATGATACAAATGAAATGTTTTTTGAATCATTCGAATCGGACGCTTGGTTCTATCAAAAATAAAATTACCATTTTTGGCACATTTTGCCCCGTATCTCCGGAATGGCTGAACCTGCCTATGCTAGAAACTAATCAGCACTAATGTGAATCGAATATATTTAATCATTCAAATTGGTTGATCCGTGTTCTCGAAATCGTCGACGAAATATTGTATTCGCACACACACACGCACACACACACACACACATACATCTATTTTTTCTAAGGTATGCCGAAATTTTCAGAAACCTCTCAAACGTAATGATATATAAAAATTTTAATTTTCGATTTTTTTGCGATTACTATAACTTACCCTATGAAAAGTTAAAAAATATCAATTTTTCAATTTTTGGTTTGGCAAGTTTCAGCAACTTGCCTTAAGGCACTATGCCATGCATTACTAGTTTACAACAACAATTAGAATTGGTTATGTGAACTATGTAAATAAGATACTATGCTCGTCTAAAATTTTCATCATTCACAATATCTTAAACACATTGAATTATTTCAGATCATCAATTAAATTTTTATTTGTCATAATTTATGATAGACAACTAATAATTATTAATAACAACATAATATATACATAAAAAGATAATCATCAATTAAGTTTACTTAACAGGATATCATATTTTACACCTTTCATATTATGCCTATTGCATATAATTTATGGTAATAACACTTGTAGAAAACCTTCAGATATATTCCATCGGTTGTGTATTTGATTCAGCTTTTACCTCCAGTCAAAACGTGATTTGCACACTTTTAATAGAAGTCTATTGAACACTTCGATGAAATTGAAATTTAATTGCCCAAAAAGTTGTAACATCTAAAGTTTAATTCAAATTCTGGTTAACTAACGTTTTGAAGAAGAAATAATTGAATTTTCTGGTATTCCACATGTCTCTGGATGTAAAAATGTTATAAACGTTTTAAAGTACTCTGAGGTAATTATTCATAATAAGTAGAGTAAGTAATCATAATTTTTATGTAGAGTCTTGGATTTGTGAATATTTTGTAGAGCTTCAAACAAATAATCCAAAAAGTAACAAAAAACAACAAAGTTTTGTAATAAACTATTTCTTTATTTATTTACTGTCGACGTTTCAAAACTAGGTACGTTCCATCTTCAGGTCAAGAAACATAATCTTGGTAAGATTTAAGCAAACAATATGTTTAAGTAAAGAAGAAAATGATATTTTATTAAACAAAATGTGCCAATTTAATTTATACGTAATAAGTTTCGTATAAAATTGGCATAGGAAATGACTATCAATTAATTCCTAGGTCAAATCATGATCAATCTGGGCGTGCCATGTTTTTCATAAAAAGAATTGTGGCATTGAGATATGGATATGTGAAAGTTAATTTTCTAAATCAATTTCGTATTATTTTTATTCCGAAGTTCCCAAAGGGAGATATAAATGTAACCCGACTTCAATTCCGCATCATAAGCAACCTGATATCAATAAGTAAGAACATAAAGCTTCACTTAAAGTATAGATGCTTTTTTTTTATAATTTTATGAATCAGAATATTTACTTAAAGCTAAAAATTAAAAATATATTTCTAAATATTTATAGCTCTTCCATTGTGCATCAAATTAAAAAATATGTATCATCAATATTGAATAATTTTTAATAATGAAAATATATCAAATATAGATGGAGTAAATAAAGGTGAAATATCATTAGCACTTCTTATAGAGGTTTTATGCTCTGATTAATGTTTTAAAAAGACTACACAATAGTTGTATGGCATTAACAAAAATAATTTTTTGCTTTATACATTTTGTATTATTTAACTTAGCATTATTTTAAAACGTCGACATTGTCAAACAACTGCTCATATATAGGGGAAACTGGGTACGATTGTGCCAGGGTACGGTAGTGACAGTTGCCATAACAGCAAAATTATACTGATTTTGAGATAGGTTCAGAATAGGATAGGAGAAAGATGTAGTATGTTTATTCAAACAAGTTTCCATTATTGCTTTCAGTCTGCGCCGTGCATTAACATGGTCTGTAGACCGCATTGTTTTTAAAGGTGCGGTTGTGACATTTATTTCTAATATTTTTATATATTATTTCTATAAAATCAACTAAGACAAAATTCAAAAGAGAAAAAGAGAAGGAAAATTCAAATTAAGAAAACAAAAAGATTTCACAAAGAGTTTTTATTAACTTCGTTTAAAAAATTATAAATATTTTGAGTATATTGTTGTATTGTTGTGCATAATCTTTGTTTAAATGTTTATAGTCTATGTTAAACGTCGTTATAAGTCATTTTGGTATTTATACCTAAAGTTTTTTAACCTATTTTTATGCCTATCACAAACCTCCCTCGGATGTGAACAGTTGTGACACTCGCCCTTTTCTAGCATTGAAAGACAAGATTTCAGTATGTGAAAATACTAGACAAATGTTTAAATCGTCATTTAATTTTCTTTTTTCTCTCTGCGAACTGATATATTAACAAAATTATTGCTGATAAAACAGTGGCACAACCGTACCCAGTCTCCCCTAGATATTAACAGTTTTCAAATCATAAAATCTATTATATTTTATTCAAAATAAACAAACTATCAAAATTTAGAAAACGTGAATAATTTGTGGTGTATGACATCGTGCCTTGAGGCAAATTGCTGAAGCTTCCTGTACCAAATTATATTTTTGAATCTGAAATTCAAATGAACATCTGAATTATTTTCGATGTTCAAAAAAAATATTTTTTGGAAATTTAAAAATATGCAATAATTTTTGTTTTCAAAAACAATCATTTGTCAACACAAGCAGAAAGTTTTTTGAATAATTCAAATCGGATGCTTATTTCTCTCAAAAACTGCCATTTTAGCACATTTTGCTACGAATCTCCGAAATGGCTGGCCCTGCCCTTTCCAAAAACTAATCACCACTTCTCCCCATCATTACCATTTAAATGTTTTTTTGGATAATTAGAATCGTATGCCCCCTTCTCTCAAATACTCGATTTCTCTTTTCTGCACTCTTTGCCCCGTATCTCTGTAACTGTTGGACCTGTCTTTGCCAAAAACTAATAATCTTATCTCCCTATCAATAGGAATCAAAAGTTTTTTGAACCATTCAAATCGGTTGATCGGTGCGCCCAGAATCGTGGATTTTATCTAAGGTATGCCAAAATGTTCAGAAACCTTCAAAACGTGAAGAAATGCAAGAATTTTCAATTTCGATTTTTGGACGCTTACAATAACTTACCCTATGGTATCGAAATTACCTATAAATGTCGAAAAACAGGTGTACATACATTTTTGTCAAATATCAAGCAATCACATGAGCAAAATTTAATTTGTATCATATTCATCTAGGCTTGTTAATGGAGTATAAAGTGATGAAATAACTTAATATAAATTTTTATTGAATGCTTGAAAAGGAAAAGTTACAAATTATAAAACAATTAATGAATTAATATATATATTTAATTTTCACTAATCACTAATTATTGAAAAAAAAAATCTTGACAGTTTATTCCGATTTCTCCTACATATTATTTGAAATTAAATAAATATATTGACTTAATTTTCTAAACCGATTTCGTATTATTTTTGTTGTAAAGTTCACAAAGCGTGATATAAATGTGCCATTCTGAAATAAAAGTACTTAAGATTTATGATTCAGTTCCCTTCACTTTCTTGCGCCAAAACGTAATAAGATTATAGTTTCTTTGAGCACAAATGATCTGTCACAACCTAACAATTAAATTCACTTAAAAAATGTGCTAATCATAAATATTGTCAGTCGGTCTCATTTTATGAAATATCTGCTTGCGTATTCTTATTCTATTTTATTAGAAATTACGACATTCTGTAATTAATTCAATTCATAAAAATAGATACTGTTTGATGATAAGATTACCACATTCTCTTATTTTGATTGCGGTAATAACAATTTTAATATAGATATTTGTATATAATTATTAATGAATATCAATATCATAAGCAACGTATGGGCACCGGCTTTTAATCAGATTACCTTCCATTCGCTTATGATCCAAAAATATGGAGAGTTGTAAAATGCGAAAAGGATACAATATCTTTAAAACAATAGCCAAACTAAACTAGTTGGTATTGGTATTTTGCCTTGAGGCAAGTCACATGAACTTCTCGATATGTGTAAATAATTGGCTTAATGAATAAAAATAAAGTTAAATTATGAGTGATCAAAAGTATTCCGAGTGGAGCAAACACGCTAACTCGGAGTATTTTCTAAAAGCAATTTTTCAAAAATCAATAATTTTTATAATTTAACCAATTTCCGTAGGACTTTAATGGTTTAGTATGTTCATTAGGACCAAGTACTCTATCGTTATACGTATACCAAATAAATCGTCTAATTTTAATTTTAACAATCGTCAAAAAAATGACTTATTTTCTCAAACTTTAATGAAATTTTAAAATTAAACTACTTATCGTAAGGCCGTAATATTTTATGATATATATCGCCAAAAAAAGTTTCATAGAAATCGGCTTAATTTTTAGTATCATTCCCAACTAATATCTTTCGAACAGTTTTTGATTTTTTAAAATCGATTCGCTAGTATGAGCTTAAATGGGGACGAAAACTTTAACACTTTTTTCCAAATTACAAAGAAACGTGGATTTTTTTTTTCACTTTTTTGCGCTTTACAAAGAAACGGCTTGGCTGATCGTCACGCAAGATAAACGCGTGTACTCATCGAGATACATCGAATGGCTTTTAAATTTTTGAAATCGGTTCAGACCTTTTTGAGAAAATGTCGATTTACGGCCAGCTAATTCATGATTGCAGAAAAGTGTTTGTTTTGCTATTTTTCAAAAATGTGGTATGTTCCACGAGCGGTCTAAAATGTCTCATTTTAATTTTGAAGGGTTTTTACAAAATAATAATGACATTTTTCAACCAATGCTAAATATAAATTTGGTGGGTTCATACATTTTTTACAGAGACAACTCTGCAAATAACCTTGATTTTGTCAGAAATATTCATCAGCAGTGTTGGAACAACTATTTATTTAATTTATCTCTTGTAAAATTGTTTCATTTGCTTTGTTACTTGCTTTTAATTCATTTTTTCACACGTTGCCTGGGTAAAGGTTTAGTTGATCTTTTTTACCACAACCAGATGTAAGCTTTTATATTGTTTATAGAAAAAACGGTTAAATCTAACTTAAAATACAACAAATAAAACTATACTTTCTGTACTCTGTCCTCGTCAAACCTATTCCAGAATTTAATTTCAAAGAACTATTAAGCAATAGAACGCAAAAAATTTGAATGGTATCTAAAGCACTCAAAAAGTATTGGTGTACGTGAAAGCGATAGAATTTCACCAAATGCAAGGTCAATAATTAAGCAAACGACATCAAATTACTAACCTTATCTCCTTTCATAAGACAGTAAACGATTTAATTGAATTACCAGAGATACTTACAAAAAAAACAACGTATTTGTACGAGACTGAAGGACTGAAATCAAATCGTATTGTAGAGACTACAAAAACTACAAAAGAAAACTATATATCAAACAGTCCCAAAAATAGAGTGACTGTAATGGACAACGAACAGTGCTCGGACCAAAACTTTTTCAACTTTACCGCAAAATACCTGTATATCAAAATATCTCAAAGCATTATTCATTATATTATTCTATATAAAATAAACTGTGTATTGCCAATTGATTTTGATTAAATGAATAAACAAGCATATTTACTATTCATGTAAATATATATATCTCATCGAATTTATGATCTCTTATATTTTATCTATATAATACGAATAATGTAAGTTACATTATTTATAACTATTTGAAAGCATTTACTATTCCTCGAATAGTCAGCAATTTGTCCGAAGGTGATTAATAAGTTGTGGACACTTCATCAATAAAAATTTGGTATTCTTAACTTCCTGAAGAAGAAGTTTATGTTTTTGAAATGTTTTTAAATCATAAATTGTTAGTCATAATTATCAAAACTGAAAATGTTAAACCAAATCTAATGACTACGAAAATAGAAAAAATTGAGTAAAGTACATTTGAGGGAAATAAGAAAAATTAAGTTTTATTTTCTCAAAATACATTCGAAAATTACTTGATATGTCAAAATACTACTATAAAAAGCGCACAAATGCAATTGTAACAGAAATATTTTTTATTAACTTCCCGTAAAAAGCCAAAAATCGAAAATGCAAATTTTTGCATATCTTTACGTTTTAAAGGTTTCTGAACATTTTGGAATATCTTAGAAAAAATTGATATATGTGTGTATGGAAGTATGTAGTATGTATTTATTTATTGATACAATTTTTCGTCGAGGTTATCGCGAGCGCCAGTTAACCGCATTGAATTATACAAAAAACATTCGATTGCTGTTGGTAAGGAGACGAACTGATTAGCTTTTGGCAAAAGTTGGCACAGCCATTTTGGAGATACGAAGCAAGGAGTGCTGAAAATAGAAATAGAGTTTTTGAGAGATTCAAAAAACCCTTTGCTTGTATTTATGAAACGATTTATTTTAGACAAAAAAAAATATTTTCATTTTTTAACTTCCCGTAGGATAAGTTATTGTAATGGGCCGAAAATCGAAATTGAAAATTTTTAGATTTCTCGACATTTTTAAGGTTTCTGAACATTTTGAATGGTTCAAAAAACATTCGTTCCCTATTGATAGGGAAATGTGCTGATTCGTTTTTGGCAAAAACAGGTCCAGCCGATTAGGAGATACAGAGCAAAGAGTGCAGAAAATAGAAATCGAGTTTTTGAGAGATCAGAGAAAAACATTCAATTCGTAATAACGGGGAGAAGGGGTGATTAGTTTTTGGAAAAGGCAGGTCCAGCGGTTTCGGAGACACAGAGCTAAATGTGCAAAAAATGCCAGTTTTTGAGAGAACTAAGCGTCCGATTTGAATGATTTCAAAAACTTTCTGCTTGTTTTAACAAAATAATGGATTTTTTTTAAAAAAAAAAAAATTTTATTTTTTTTTCCAAAAAAATTTTTTTTTGTATATCGAAAATAATTCAGATTTACATTTTAATTCTGTTCTAATATACTTTACAAATAATTTCAACAAATTTAGTTTATATAATTCTTATAAATATAAATAGACGATGTTACAGTATTTATTTATAATAATCTATTTTATAACATTTAATATTCTCCGATCATTTACGGTTACGGTACGGGAAGTTCCAGCAATTTGCTTTAAGGCACGATGCCATACACCCCACTAGTTTTAAAATATACTTGATATAAATAACAAACTTTACAATTTGGGTATAATTCTTAAAAATTCTAACTCCACTTGATTAAGTTTTGTTTATTTACTTTTCATGTAAACTTATATAAACGTCACGGCCCAATTTATAAGCTCTTTCATTATGTCTATAAAATACGAATAATGAAAGTTACAGTTTTTATAATAATATATTTGAAAACAGTTAATAATCACGAATAGTTCATGTGGAGTAGTTCAACGGGAAGTTCTAGCAATTTGCCTGAAGGCACGATTTCATACACCACTAATTTCATTTTATCTTAACTTATGCACGTCGCACACTACAATTCATAAAATCATCATATAAATATTTCAGGTGAGTAGGTCGGTATTTATAAAAAAGCTTTTAATCTACGAATCCACAATTTACAATGAATGTACTTTTTATTACGTGCTTTGTTTTTACTTCAATAAAATGCAATATTCATATAGTTCCATTGCTAAATTACAATACCAGTTTAACTGTACTTGAAAAATTTACATAGACACCTAACATTTTAAACGGGTTATTCCACTATTGTTACTCATGGGTCATAGGTTACTAAGGTCGTTTATTTACGAAGAAGAACAAATTAAACTTCGAGGTGAATTGGTTACAAAGTTTTCCTTTTGGAAAGTTGGGTTGCCACTTTAGGAACCAACCGTCACAGTTTATTTTTTCGTTTCAAATTGTCACGAATTATTTTTGAAGAGAAAATATGAAGCTTTTTTTATTAAATAAACACGTATTAGATCTGTAATATTTTTAAAATTATGTAGAAGTTTTCTAGAACTCAACTTTAAGCTGAAACGGGTAGTATATATTGATAGTAATAATCATGAAAAGAATTATAAACAAGTTGGTATTGGTATTTTCACTTGAAGCAAGTTACATAAACTTTTCGATATGTGTAAATAACCACACATAGATTGTATTTTGATATTTAGATTTATCACACATAATTGAAAACGAACGAACACTCTATCGTTATAAAAAGTGATTCGTCAAATTTTAATTTTGTCAAATAAAATATACCTGTAAAGTAGCTGCATGTATTGTACGTGCGTATAGTTTGCTATGAACAATAAACTAAAAAAAAATAATTTTAACAAACGTCAGAAAAACTACTCTTTTTCTCATACTTTGATGAATTTTTAAAATGAAACTACCAGGCATAAGGCCGTAATATTTCAGTAAGTTTTATAACACCATGATATATATCGTTAAAAAAAGCTCCTTAAAAATCGTCTTCAATTTTTTCAACAGTTTATTACAAGGAAACGGCTCGGTGGATTTTCACCTAAAACTAATCAGTATCATTCTCAACTAATATCTTTCGAACAGTTTTTGATTTTTTTAAATCGATTCGGTAGAATGAGCTCAAATGTGGACGAAAAGTTTAACACTTTTTACCAAGTTACAAAGAAACGGTTTGGCAAATCGTCGCACAAAACTTACAAATGATAGTCCTCATTGATACATCAAATGACTTTTAAATTTCTGAAATCGGTTCCGGCGTTTTTGAGCAAACGTCTATGAAAGGTCTAATTAATTATCTAAAAGTTAATATTAAGAGCTAAAACGTTCATTGAATTGTTTTTTATCAACTTGGAACCATTTGAGCCCTTGGGAGCATGAAAATTCAAAAATGTCCATATTAAGGACCACTATATCTTACATATAAAATTCTTCTGTAACAATGTAAGTTTCATTAATCCTCCTAAACTATAATTCGAATTTTTATGAATCTTCCTGGAGTTTGTTCGGGAAATTTTCTAGAATGTTTTGATTCATAGAAATATAGTTAGATTGTAGAAATAAATCTAAACAATTACAAAAAACCGCTTATCAATGTTTGCCCTTGAAAATATTTGAAGCTTAGTTTGACATTAAAAACAATTGAAGACTGTCATTTGCCAAACATTTCTATTCACTTATAGGCTAAGGCAATATTAAAATATAATAAATTCATGATTATGAATAAGGAAAATGTAATGTCTACATTATTAATGCCGAAAAGCATCTGAGATGTGCCAAAAATTAAATTAATATAAGATGCAAATAATATAGCATGCATCTGACAAGTGATGCAGTCTGCGCATGCGTCTGACGCGCACGGCGAATCGTGTTCTCAACATACGCGTGGTTTGCTTTTGCTTGCAATTATTTTGTTTGCGCACTTTGCGTACAGAGTCGCCGTACGAATTCGTGCAAAGGAGACGAGCCATAAGTGATTGCGCTCAAAAATATTCAATTTGCAGTCGTTTTGCCTTACTATACTAAGTCACAATACAAAAAAAATTATTTAGAAGTTTCATTGTGTCAAAAATTCATATATTTGTCATTGGGTACGGAATATTTACTCAATGGAGCTCTATCGGTCTGAACTTTTTTTACTGTTTTCCATTTCGTTTGGAATTTTGGAATTAAGCTCATTTTACTCTTAAGTTCAGAAGTATGACATTTGGGGGATGACATTTTTTTTCAGCGGTGTAATTTTACTTTTTTCAAAATAACGTTGGGTATCGATAAAAGAACTAATTATAAGAGAAAAATGTTTAATAATGTTTTTCAAAAAAGCAAATACTTTTCAAGTTACTGGCTACTGAAAATTTGTTTCTTTTTTGCGTTTTTCATCATTTTTTGCTAATATCTTCAAAAATATACATTTTAACGAAAATCATGTAATGAACAAAATTATATCAAATAAAATCTTAATAAATCGCTATTTTACAGTGTTTTAGGAACATTATTAGGCTAGATATGAAAATGGGTTTTTATAGTGCTCAAAATAAGCTATAAAATGAGTACTTCTGCGTGTAAAATGAGTAAACTATCATGCAAATAAAAGACGCATATAATGTTTTTTCATTTAAATCAAATAGTTTTTCAGTGCCATTTCCACCAAATTTAAAAATAATCGTATTCCATATAGAATTAACTTGGGTTAAGAGATCTTGATGGATTCTAGAAAATACCACAACTTTAGTACAAACGATTTTCAAAAAACTCATGATTTCATGAAAAAAAAAACATTAAAAAAGCATCCAATTTCTCATTATAATATCCCTGAAAGAATACGTATTAAAGTATATATATATATATATATATATATATATATATATGTATATATATATATACCGTTTCGAAATGGTTCAATATAAATAATCTTCTTTTAAACAACGACAAAACCCAAATTATTTCTTTCTGTACAGCAACGCGCGTAGCGAATGATATTTCCTCATTTACAATTAATAACTATTCATTTGACTCCTCTTCAGTATCTAAATTTCTTGGAGTTTATATCAATAAGAATCTTAACTGGTCTGAACACGTTTCCAACCATTTATGCTTCAAATTAACGCGTACATGCTTTATCCTGCGAACCCTTAAATCAAAAATTGGAATATCCAGTTTACTTTCTATTTATTACGCAAACTTTTATTCACACATTGCTTACGGTATCCAATTTTGGGGTTTCTCTAATGAACTAATTAAAGTTTTTAAACTTCAAAAGAGAGCAATTCGAATAATTTTTTCACTATCCTCCAAGACATCATGCCGTAATATCTTCAATGAACATAAAATTTTAACAGTACCGAGTATATTTGTTCTAGTCATACTTAATTTCATAAAAAATAATCCAGACTCTTTTAATTTGTCTTCGATGTCAAATACCAAGCACAATACGAGACATAAAATAATTAAAGGTAAGACTTATAAACTACACAGTTCCTTTAATACTATCTGCGGTATGGGTATACAATTTATGAATAAACTGCCGTTACGTGTTCGTACCCTTGATAACAAGAAATTTCATAAAGTACTAAGTAATGCGTTAAAGGATTTAACTTTTTATAGCCCTCTGGAGTTTTTAAATTTCGATTTTTCAAATTACTTTCCCGAAAATCTCAACTAATCATTAACGCGACTTTTCCCGCTCGAAGAAATTTCTCTATTACAGGCAGCAGCAAGATCAATGGATCGATGATGGCAAAAATCCCTACGAACCTACGGGCCCAAACTAACTGATGTCACCTACCAGCCATGTCCATGTCTACTATGCTCGTGACAATATAATTCGTTCGTTAAACTAAATACTTCTAAATTACTATTATTATTATTATTTCTTTCTTTGTTTATTTTTTTCTTTTTATTTGTTTTATATAACTGTTATTGTTATATTGTTAAAATACTTAATAATTAGTTAATTAAACACTTACAATTTAAAAAACAAAAAATTTGAGAAACATTTTTTTTTTTTTTTTTTTTTTCTAATTATTATTTTCATAAGACTGTTATTTTTAAAATACTTAATAATTAGTTAACTAAAAACTTATAATTCAAAACACTTTAAAATTGTGAAACAAAATTTTAATTTTTTTATTTCGACTGTTATTGTTAAAATACTTAATAATTAGTTAACCAAAAACTTATATTTAAAAACACTTAAAAATTGTGAAACAAAATATTTCCTTTATCAAAATACTTAAAAATTTGTAAAAGAAAAAAATTGTAAAAATATTTAACAATAATAATAAAAATGATAATGATAATATTAATAATAATAATAATTATAATAATATAAGATACTCAAATTTGTTAAAATATCATAAAATAACCTAAAATTTGTTAATATTGTAAAAGTATGTATTGTAAAGCTCATTAAAATTACTTATTAAATTTTTAAAAAACACTTGTAACAAACAAACTAGTTATATTAAAAAAAAAAAAATTATAATTAAGTAAATATAAATAGGTTTATAGTAAATAAATTAAGTAATTAAATAGCTAATAATTAATTAAATTATATTAAACCTATAAAATATTGACTTAAGCCTTATTATAATATTAAATATTATACCGACGGCTTGTAAAATTAATAAATAAATAAATAAATAAATAAATATAATATATATATATATATATATGATATTCAGTTTTCAGGGCAATACATCAATTAAAAAATTTGTATGACTTTAAAACGTTTTTATTTTTTCCATACGTTTCGACACATAGGTTTGTGTCATCTTCAGTGGACTCTATTTTGAAGGTACAGATAACATTATTAATTAAAACTAATATATTCACTCTTGCATCGGAATACAGTATAGCGGGATGTATTTTACAAATTCATAAAATAACTCATTCAAAAAACTTATTATTGTTACATTTAAAGTGACAAGAATTGGTTTCATTGTGCATTGTGAACAATTATAATTAGGAAATAATTAGGATTATTACAATTACATGTAAGTTCATACCATATCACTTCTTATATATTAGTTTTAATTAATAATGTTATCCGTACCTTCAAAATAGAGTCCACTGAAGGTGACACAAAACTATGTGTCGAAACGTATGAAAAAAATAAAAACGTTTTAAAGTCATACAAATTTTTTAATTGATGTATTGCCCTGAAAACTGAATATCACATATTTCAACATCAAAATTATTCAAAAAATTTAATATATATATATATATATATATATATATATATGAAAATTCGAGGTATTTTTCTGACTAATTATTGTTGTTTATTATTTTTCCATTACACAAATATTGATAGAGATATTAATTAAGGAGTGCGCGGCTGTCCAACCAGAGGTCTCTCGAGCCCTTTAAACCTTCGCCGTTTCACGATAAGAGAAGTTACGATAAAATTTATGACAGAGAAAGTTGTAGCTCATTTAATCACCTTTAAAATAGTGTATTACAAGTTCTGATAAAATCAGAATTAAAAGGGTAATAATCCAATTAATGCGGTGGATGGTGACGGAGTTAAAATTGTTTTCAATTCTGAACTTAAGATAAAGATTAGCCTATTTCCAAAATATCAAGTAAATTAGAGCACAGTAAAAAAATTCACATAGCAATAATTTTGTTGATCGTAAGTTGAATAGAGCACATGTCAACAGAATTTGACAAATTAATTTACTTCAAATATAAACTTAAGCAAAAATGTATATTGATTTATTGGAGAAAAAAATGTAATTTAGATATTAAAATTTCTAAAAGCCAGTTAAAATACGGTACGAAGTTATAAAAACTCATAGAACTTGTAATTCTGATTGTCTATAATAAATAAAGAAAAAAAAAATATATATATATATATATATATATATGAAAATTCGAGGTATTTTTCTGACTAATTATTGTTGTTTATTATTTTTCCATTACACAAATATTGATAGAGATATTAATTAAGGAGTGCGCGGCTGTCCAACCAGAGGTCTCTCGAGCCCTTTAAACCTTCGCCGTTTCACGATAAGAGAAGTTACGATAAAATTTATGACAGAGAAAGTTGTAGCTCATTTAATCACCTTTAAAATAGTGTATTACAAGTTCTGATAAAATCAGAATTAAAAGGGTAATAATCCAATTAATGCGGTGGATGGTGACGGAGTTAAAATTGTTTTCAATTCTGAACTTAAGATAAAGATTAGCCTATTTCCAAAATATCAAGTAAATTAGAGCACAGTAAAAAAATTCACATAGCAATAATTTTGTTGATCGTAAGTTGAATAGAGCACATGTCAACAGAATTTGACAAATTAATTTACTTCAAATATAAACTTAAGCAAAAATGTATATTGATTTATTGGAGAAAAAAATGTAATTTAGATATTAAAATTTCTAAAAGCCAGTTAAAATACGGTACGAAGTTATAAAAACTCATAGAACTTGTAATTCTGATTGTCTATAATAAATAAAGAAAAAAATAAATATATATATATATATATATATATATATATATATGAAAATTCGAGGTATTTTTCTTTCTAATTATTGTTGTTTATTATTTTTCCATTACACAAATATTGATAGAGATATTAATTAAGGAGTGCGCGGCTGTCCAACCAGAGGTCTCTCGAGCCCTTTAAACCTTCGCCGTTTCACGATAAGAGAAGTTACGGTAAAATTTATGATAGAGAAAGTTGTAGCTCATTTAATCACCTTTAAAATAGTGTATTACAAGTTCTGATAAAATCAGAATTAAAAGGGTAATAATCCAATTAATGCGGTGGATGGTGACGGAGTTCAAATTGTTTTCAATTCTGAACTTAAGATAAAGATTAGCCTATTTCCAAAATATCAAGTAAATTAGAGCACAGTAAAAAAATTCACATAGCAATAATTTTGTTGATCGTAAGTTGAATAGAGCACATGTCAACAGGATTTGACAAATTAATTTACTTCAAATATAAACTTAAGCAATAATGTATATTGATTTATTGGAGAAAAAAATGTAATTTAAATATTAAAATTTCTAAAAGCCAGTTAAAATACGGTACGAAGTTATAAAAATTATAGGCAACATTATTGAAGCAATTATTTTGGGTAGAAAAATAAAAGGTGATATTGCACCTTTGCCGCGAATGCTATATATTAATTCTTTCTGAATTTGTTGTACTTTTTAAAATATTTCAATTTTCAACACGTGTATCTTATGCTATGACCATAAATCACAAAGGCAGACGATCATTTTTAGTGTGATAAATTTGGAAAATCAATGTTTTAGTCGTGAATAAACAAAAAATCATTCATTTATACATCCACATCTACAGGTATGAATAAAAATACAATGAATATATATCCTTTAAATGCAATAAAATAAATTGAGCTATTGGAAATAAATTTGTTTTATAAATCGCAGTGTATAATTTTCAATATACAATTTTATTGAACATTTTATGTTAAATGAATAATTAAAGTGTTAACTGTGGGAATTAAGAACACTCATTTTATTTGAAACAGTTCTACATTCAACATCACTCATATATTGGTGTAAATAGTAATTCAAAAAACAGTAATTATTATTTTTAACTAAGGAGTAAATATTAGTATAAAATATTGAAAAATTGTAGACGTGGGTACAGAACAACGTCTGTCGGGTTAGCTAGTATATATATATATATATATATATATATATATATATATATATACATGACTTATTACTGATCTTTAGAATTAAGCTTGACGACAATATTGAGACCTTGATAGTCTATGGAAATATAGATCAATGTCTAATTTTAAAAGTTCTATTTAATAATGGTTTTTTTCTATGATCAAATTTGAATGTTATAATTTTTACTTCCTTAATGGCTTATGAAATTCTTATAATTAATTTTATGGTCACAATATGCATGAAGCAATTTCAAGGTTCATTTTCAAACCGCATAAATAATTAATCAATTATAGTGTAATTAAATAATTATGTGTTTTGTGGTGATAACTTATTCCATACGCTTACATTCTGTTTTGTAGAAGGAACTAGCATAAGTAAGCAATTGTCGTACTCACAATGTTGAAGTTGTGTAATTTTACGAGCTTTGGACTAACCTGAAATGAAAGAAAATCAACATTAATATATATTAAACTTATATTGACTCTGTATATATATACACATATATATATTGAATGGTAGAGTCTTGGATTTGTGTATATTTTGTAGAGTTTCGAAAAAAATTTTTGGATTCTTGTTCGAAACTCTACAAAATACAACATATATATATATATATATATATATATATATATTATATATATATATATATATATATATATGTGTGTGTCATAATGTTAGTGACAATTTTGATGAAGTTTTATAACTTGATTCGATTAGAATTTGAAGGTTGATTTTCGAACATCGTCTATTTTTTATACCACCATGTGGTACAGGTTGGCCGCCATTAAAATTTTATTTTTATTTTGCTACTATTTTTTTTCTTTTATTTTATTTTTTTGAAACTCAAAAATACACAAGGGTCTAAATTTTTAATCTCATACTTTAAACCCCTACTGCAATTTAGTAATCGAATAATTTTTATCATAAAAAAAACTTATTTTAGACTTTTCAAATGCAACTTGGTCTCAAGCCCTTGATAATGTAGGGCGCTGACTGCAAGCAATGATATAAACTTGTTCATACAAACATACAACTTCATTGTCCAAGTGGACCCTATCTCAAAATCAGTATAGTTTATCTGTTATGATGACTGTTACTACCTTATCTTGATAATGAAGTAGTATGTTTGTTTGAACAAGTTTCCATTATAGTATGTTTGTTTGAACAAGTTTATATTAATAATAGATTGATATGTAATAGGATATAGAAAAGAATGTAAATATTTAATAAAGAAAGTATGGTGGCTAAATAACCCATAGGATCACGTCCAATAATTTAAAAAATGATGGCCATTTGTTTGATAACAAATATACGTACATGAAATTATAGAAAAATATACTCTTATTGATACTGAAATATAATGTAGTTGATTTGTTCTACATTGAACTTTCGAATATAACAAATGGATAGGTTACTCATTACCACGTATTTGTGCATCTGACATGGTAAGATCAGTGCATCAATTTATTATTTATATATTTATATGTTTTTATATTTCAAACTAGTTGTAAGTAGTATTTTACCTTAAGGCAAGTTACATGAACTTTTAGATATGTGTAAATAATCGACTTAATAAATAATAAATAAATAAATTTATGAATGATTTATAAGTATGTCGAGTGAATCTATTACACATTATTGAAAATCGAAAACGTGTCTAATCAAACTCGGAGTATTTTCAAAAAGCAAAGAATCAAAATTTAATTCAATCATACCACTAGTTTTCATATGATTATAATGGTTTAGTAATTTCATTAAGACCAGGTACAATATTACCATACCAAGTAAAATTTTAACAAACGTCAAGAAAACGCTTCTATATTTTTTTCAAAATTTTCTTTAAATTTGACGACATTAAAAGATTTCTTTAAATTGAACGACTTCTGGTATAGCCCTAATAATTCATTATGGTCTCTAAGACTATGATATCTATCGCAAAAAAAGTTTCATAAAAATCAACAAATTATAATAAGCGACTATTTTTTTTTGAAACTTTGTCGAATTTTTAATATTAAACCATTTATCAAAGGGCCCAAGATTTCAATATGATCTATATATCCATGATATATATCGTCAAAGAAAAAACATGAAAATCGTCGATTTTTTTTCAACAGTTAATTACAAGAAATTGTGCCAGCGAAACTTTACCAAAAACTAATCAGGTGGTTCCCAATAAATCTCTTTCGAACGATTCTTGGATTCTCAGAATCAATCTAGAATTGCGGGCTAAAACGTGGATAATTTTTTTTCACTTTTTTGCTATCTACAAGGAAACGGCTCGGCCGGTCGTCGCGCAAAATTGATAAACACTAGTCGCTATCGAGGTACGCGAAATGGCTTTTAAATTTTTGAAATTGATTCTGCCGTTTCTGAAAGAACGATGATTTAAAATGGAAAATCTGTTCACACACGCACACATATACTTTTTCAAATTTGGTATCGTTCGAATTAGAATGGTTTGATACGCCAAAAAACTTAAAATTAGCGAGTCGGATTTTTTTATGAAATTATCCTCTTTCGGAAAGTTAATAAAATTATAGAAAATTGTTATCATGATATCAGATTTAATTATCGAATCCTTCTCATCTAGCCGTAAGGCGGTCAGTAGTCTACACCCGCGGTGTCGGCAATCCCCGAGCCCAGGTCCGCACATAATGCCCGATAAAAGTGTATAAGGTCAAATAATTGTGCGCCTTATGGGAAATAACCTTTCACTAAGCAACGCGTTTTTCCCCCGAGTCGAGTCCGTTCGCTGGCTCGTTCTTTCAAAATCGAATCGTTACGTCGAAAGGCTCTATCTCAGTGTTTCCCAACGTGGGGCGCACGCCCCACCGGGGGGCAATTTGTTATTTCAGGGGGGCGATTTGAAAATTTTGGCAATTTTAAAGTAATGTAGTATTTAACAAAAAAATACTTCTTAGATTTAACTAATAATAAGGTGTCCTAGTTTTCAACCTTGCGTTTCTGGTGCCGGACTCGAGTTATGTTTTTTCTGCCGAGTTGATCTGACTTTTTAAATGCTTAGCTTGATTTTGAATATTTCTCATTATTTTATAATAAGATTACAACTACTCAATATAATCTGAACATGATATAAACTGCTTATATAAAACTAAACATTATGAAAGAGAATGTTGCGGAATGCAAAAATTCTTTAGGTTCAAAGAGCCCTTCACTAATTATTTTAAACTATTAAATTATAATTTACGAAAATTACCAAAAAATAAGGTGAATCAAATTTCTGACTGCTTGGCACAAGTGCTTTATTTAAAGGTCAGTGACAAGAGTCGACTTCAAATATGCACAAAAAGTGATATTTAATTAGTTATTAGTTAATTGCGAACAGAGTTTTATATAAGGCTTTAAAAGCGGAAAAATCGTAAACGTGACATGAGTTAGCATTTACTCATCACTGTCAGTAACTATGGCTAAAGATGGAATTAATTCAAAACAAACTAATTTTTATTGTATCATTAAATAATACAAGGTTGGCGACTAAGTGCTGTTTTTACTCCTAGATTGCTTCAAATGATTTTTTAGGTTTGTTGAGGTAGTCTACATATAAAACACATGTTTTATTGTATAGTGAGAAATTTAGCTGTAGATTAGTAGAATATACTTTTTTGATCGGTTATGCAGTTTTCGTTTAGCGTTTGTTGAAATATGTAATATCAAAACAAACATTTTAGTCAAATTTTGCATTTTATTTCTGCAAAGGGTAAAACGATCTTCTCAAAGAATAAGCTGTCTATGTTGGTTGTGAAATTTTTTTCTGCATCCACCAAATATTCCTGACTACAAACGGTCTGATTAAAACCTTTGAATTTAAAAAAAAATCATGATAGTGTCAAATTGTGTTTTTGCTAATAAAAACTAGAAGTTTTATAAACTTGGGATAATGATGCTTCTTGGAAAATAATAAAAGATCATAGATCAAAATGGTATACAGAATAATGTTATTTAATTCTACACAAAAATTGTCTTTGATTTTCTAAAAGATGCACACATACTTAGTTGTCAACCTGATAACTAAAAAAGATTTAACAAAAAAATATATAAAAGATTAAGATATAATTCCGTTTGAGTTAAGAAAATGTCAACTAGCTAAGTAGATACATTGAGAAATGGCTTTATGAAGAAACTGAAATCAAATGCTCAAATGTAATCATATGTACAAAAATTTGCTATAATTTATTGACAAAAAGAAAAAGCTTAATAAATTAGAACCTAATATAAAATGTTTATTTTAACTTCAGTATTGTGTTAAATAAATCTCGAAAAAAAACAGTAAAAAAATAAATAAGTAAAAAGTATTATAATAAATAAAACTAATTTGAAATTTCTGTTTTATGGCTTAATCCGAAATTTTACTTTTGATGTTTAATAACAATTTAATAGCGATTTAGAAACAAAAAAATTGAATGGGGGGGCATAACGTTTTTATAAACTTCAAGGTGGGGCTGGGCCCAAAAAAGGTTGGGAATCACTGCTCTATCTACTCGGGCAGTCACGACGCCTTGCGCCGGTCGGGCGCCCCACTTGCAGGGCCGTTACGAATGTTATATAACGCGATCTGTTCATTCATGCGCGGTGTAAAATTTAAATTGAGTTTTTGAAACGTGTTACAGAATGTTATTTATGCATTCTTTTCTAAATTATTGAATAATGATTGGGACACGTTTTAGAAAACTCAAGGTTGACTAATACACAAATGGTCCTTACCCTATCGTTTTTTTCCATTACAAGATATTTTTTGTTGCGATTTTTATCTATATTTGTGTTACATGCATTGAGCTAATTAGAATGATTGTAGTATTGAAATCGAAGTAAAATATCTCCATTAAAAACCACAAGTCATTATATATAAATTATATTATAATTTGAACATTTACTCTATATAAAGTTACAACTTTTGTATAGACATTCTAATTTCAAACATGAATTATATAGTTTCTTTTTGGGTGCCTCAAATCTGTTAATAATATTTTACGTTGTAGTAACGTTTTAAATAACAGTATAAATAAATTATAATATATTTATATATTACATTTATTTCGAAATATTTGTCTTTATATCAAGAAAAATATGTTGCATCGCCGAAAAAACTTTCAAGACTTTTATCAATAAAAAAAATCATTGGATAGGGCGGGGAACAAAAGGCTTATTTTACTTTTAGTAATTATACTTTAAAAACCAAACCAACTACATTACAACAAATATCATGTATCAATTGAACAACTATCTAAATAAGTTCAACCTGCTACTTTTCCAAACGTTTTTCACCTGTTCTTTGTAACCTATAGAGAAGGTAAAAAAGATAGCCAGATGGCGAACAAATTCACCAATTAACTTTAATGAAAATTTATGTTATCATGGATCCATTTCTTAGTGGTATACAATTTAATCACCAGGTTGAACAACAAAATTAAGAATCCAAGTTTTATACAGGTGTGCAATTGAATTGGAATAATTACAAATAATATAAATAAAGTTACAAATAACTTTCGATTTCGGCAGATGTGGTGACGTGCTTATTAGATTTTGGAAAAGACGGGTCCAGCCGTTTCGGAGATACGAAGCAAAGTGTGCAAAAAATAGAAATTAAGTTTATGAGAGAACAGACTATCCGATTTGAATGATTCAAAAAACATTTCGTTTGTGCCCACAGTATGCAGAAACTATTAGTTTTTTGAAGAATGCATTTTTCTAATTTTATAATATTTTTTTTAATTTACAAAAAATTAGTTCTTTTTAATATTGCAAATGATCCGGGTTTTAATTTTAGTTCTAGATAAAATTCTAAAGTTCACTTTTATTCTTCAAAAAAATCATTTGAACTTTAAAATTCAATTTATATAATTTTTAGAACTATGAGATATTCTACCTTCGCTTCAAGTTTTATTAGTTAATTTTTAACTAATTTAAATTATTTAAATATAGACATCCAATTTCCGACGAGCTTATCTCATATTTTATGTATGTATAAATAATGAAATTTACAGTATTTATAATAATCTATTTGAAAACATTTAATATTTCTAGAATATTTAATCACAGTACGGGAAGTACCAGCAATTTGCCACCACCACGGGCAATTTGTTTGGTTCGATATCATTCACCACTAGCCATTACTTCATGTTAGGATATAACTAATGAACTTTAAAATGTTTTTACTGTACAAATTTATATATTACATTTATACGTGCATGCAATAACTTAAGATTTGTCATAATTGAAACTATAATACAATATTCGTAGCATATAACATTCGTAGCACATATTGCCTAGTCTAGCATATTTTATATTACAAGTGATATCTGTGCGCAGATTATTAGGAGAAAATATTACGGTTAAATCTGCAAAATATTGACTACATTTTTGATACAAATAAAAAAATGAACAACTATTGACTTTAAATGACTTTATAATAAAATGTGTCAATGCCACAGATTGCAGCCCCACGCCCATCTAAAAGTTACACGTTTTTATCCCAATTTCGATATTGTACAAACTTAATTAATTTGATATATAAGATAATAATTCTCAAGGTAATTAAAACCTTTCAGCCTGTACAACATAGATTATAAATAAATGTCAGTACGAGTACAGTAAAAAATTCATTGCATTTAGGCCACAATTCACACATGTCGATACATAAATATATATATATATATATATATATATATATATATATATATATATATATATATATAAATCTCGTGTCACGATGTTGGTTCGCGATGGACGCCCAAACTACTGGACCGATTTTAAATTTTATTGGCTCACCGTATGCATATATATCCAACTTAGGTTATAGGAAATTTTGAAAACTAAATTTAAAATATAAATATATAATTTTTATAGATTTCTAAAAATTTTGACAGAAAATGACCAAAAAAAAACAAAACACTAAAATGACAAATGTCAAAACTTAAGGAAATTTCGATATATAATTTTTGAAAAAAAAATTTGACATTTCAAAAAATAAAATTCAAAAACATGTACATATATAGAAATATCCAACATTCAAATCTAAATTTGATGAAATGCCATATTCAAAATTACTGTTTATAGTTTTAAATCTAATTAAAAATCAATGTTTATAAATTTAAATAAAAGTTGCCATTAAAAAAACGTGAATTGACATTTGACAATATTTATACAAATTATTAGATAAATAGATTTATAATTATATTTTGATTTGCTTACGAAATTAATTCGAATACCAAAACTTCCTCAAAACATTATAGATCACAATAAAAAAACGACATATTAAATTTAATATTAATAATAAACAAAATTTTGACAGTTCAGAAAAATTGAATTTTTAACGACTTCAATAAGAAACAAATACATTAATTATTCCAAGTTTTGTTATAGGAAATATTGTAGATACAAAACATTATTGAAAAATATATTATATCATATTATATTAAATTTCGACCAAGAAGGAAATATTTATTTAGTTTTATATTTTTTATAAATTTCCATAAATTTTGACAGAAATTTACTGAAAAAAAAAACAAAACACTAAAATGACAAAAGTCAATATTTATGGAAACTTTGAGAAAAAACAATTTATGATTTCTGAAAAAAAAATTGACAATTCTAAAAATATATTATTTAACACTTATTGAAAAAGGAACAGATATATTGTAATATATCCAACAGTTATATCCAAATTAGGTAAAATGCTATATTAAAAATAATAGAAATATATAATGTTTATAAATTTAAACAAAATTTTGACAGGTCAAAAGAATTAATATTTTTAACGAATTCAAATAAGAACAAATACATTAATTATTCCAACTTATATTACAAATCATATTTAAGATACAGAATAATAGAATTTATCAAATTTAAATAAATTTGGGCGGTTACGAATTTGAAACAAATGCCGAAAATGACGTTTGTTAATATTCTGGGAAATTTATGAATAGGTCAAAAGAATTAATATTTTTAACGAATTCAAATAAGAACAAATACATTAATTATTCCAACTTATATTACAAATCATATTTAAGATACAGAATAATAAAATTTATCAAATTTAAATAAATTTAGGCGGTTACGAATTTGAAACAAATGCCGAAAATGACGTTTGTTAATATTCTGGGAAATTTATGAACTAATTGATTTATGTTTAAGATTTAATTTGCTTAAGTAGTTCATTCAGGTAAACATCAAAAAAATTAATATAAATCATGATTGAAAACTAAATATTATATCATATCATATTATATTAAATTTCTAAGTGCCAAAAATCAAACATAGATTTGAACTCGAATTCCTCAGAACTTTATCTATGTTAGTTTCAGGGATAGTATGAATATGAATTTATAGTCGGAAATTTATATTATGTTTTGTAAGTAAACACAAATTTAAAAAAAATGCATTGAAATCGATGACTGTCTAATCTTTAATTTATGGAAAATTTTCAAAGAAAATTTTAAAGGCTTATAGCAAGTTTCCAATAGTATGTGACCAATAGTATGCGAAACCATTTCTAAATAAAGCATCGTAGAACATTTAAGTTTAACATTTGTTTATTTAAGTTTAAAAAAAAACACTAATCAATAGGATATCCTATTGATCCACCATATTCAAATTTCAATCCGGATTTTATTTATATTTGGACTGATATGATTTTTTATAACAAAAGGTTTGAAATTTGGTTGTCAAACGGATTCAAATTTCAATCAGGTGGATTTTAATAAGGGCCGTTGCAACGCAAGGCTGGGTATGCTAGTATATATATATATATATATATATATATATATATATGCGTCTGTGTGTATCCTAACAAAATTTTTGTGATACCAACATATAATTAATTCAAAAAATTCCATCGTTCCGATATTCAATTATTGTTTCTTCACAAAATTGGACACGCGTTATGTAAACATTTCTAATGAAATGATATATAGTTGCCCAAATGCGACAAAAAACACACAAGTTAATTTGCCAATTTAAAAGTAATAAAACTTCCAGTTCGATCGTAAATTATTCTCGTAATCTCAAAAGAGTGCTAGAAATACTATTTTGTTCTCATTCTAAAACGTTATACTATACACATTAGTATTTTTTTTCTTTTTGGTCTTGAAGACAAGAAACAAAATATAAAGTGTATCAAATGTTATTTCGAAATATAGTTTGATATAATTATGTAATATCCTAAATATATATTCACATTTATCTAAACCATCTTTTTAATTATTTTAAATTTAAACTAGTGGTGTATGGCATCGTGCCTTAAAGCAAATTGCTGTAACTTCCCTTGCCGAAATGGTCGAGGAATATTAAAGGTTTTCAAATAGATTATTATATATAAATACTGTAACATTGTCACAGTAACATAACAAGAATTATATATACTGAATTGCAATGTTGAAATTATTTGTTTAAAGTATATTAGAACTTTAGTCAGAAATACAATTAAAATCTGAATTATTTTTGATATACAAGTTTTGAAAAATAAAAATGATAAAAAAATCTAAACAATTTTTTTCCAAAAGCAATTTTTTTCCAAATTCAAATCGGACGCTTAGTTTTCTCAAAAACTGCCATTTTTGCACATTTAGCTTCGCTGGGCCTGCCTTTGCCAAAAACTAATCATCACTTCTACCCGACTGGATCTGCCTTGTCCAAAAACTAATCAGCACATCTCCCTATCAATAGGAATCGAATTTGAACCATTCAAATCGGTTAATCCGTGCGCCCAAAAACGTGGACGAAAAATGCTGACATACTGATATATGCCAAAATATTCAGAAACCTTCATAACGGGGATAAATGCAAAAGTTTCATTTTCGATTTTTGGCTGATTACTATAACTACCCTACGGAAAGTTAAAAAATTTAACAATTTAATCGATACTATTCCATGCACTTATATTTTATATAGAGTAAAGTATTTAGAGTAAGTATTTAGTTTAGAGTAAAGTATTTTCTTCGCATTGTGTGAATAAAATGGCATTGAAACAAATACAATCATCCTTACCTTTCGGAAGGGTAACTTATAGTAATCCCAAAAAAATTGAAAATATGACATTTTATGTATATCTTCACGTTTCAAGATATCTCGAGCATTTTTGCATATCTTAGAAAAAATTTATGTATGTATTCAAAAAATTCCAAAAATTTACGTATAAGTGAAATATGTATACAAATAAAATTATGAGTTTGTTATAGATGTCTTTATTACCAAATATAATATTTTTTTTAATTTGCGAAATTTTTTAGAATATCCAAAAATTTACAAAATTTGTAACAAAATTTTGAAGAATATTAGAAATTAAAAAAAAAACAAAATTAGCGAAAACTTACATTCAAAAATTCAAAGACTTACTTAAATACTTACAACAAATAATTTTAATTTTGCAATTCAAACACTTATTATTAACAATTATATTATACTATAAAATGTGAACGATAAAATCCCATATTCATAATAATCTTTACATAATATAGTTACGTAAATAATAATTAAAAATATTTAAAACGATTGATAATACATAATTATTAATTATTTTTGATTATTGAAGTTTATTCCTCTAATGATTGATTTCGGTACTGGTTTAGAAATAATCTTATCAAATTCTAAATAATTTTGTAATTCTAAATTATTAATCTAAATTCTTTTAACGATTCTCAAATAATTATTATATTATTTTAAACAAAAACTGTACAAAACAATGTCAAATCATGAGAAGTGAATTTCTATTGGCAGTTTTTTTGTCATCTAGTTACAATTTTTTGTTGCTTGTTTCATGTGGTTTTTGGTTTAATAGTAATTCATGTTTACGTGTTGAAGTCAATTAAGCAACACGGTAGAAACCTGAATTGGATAGGTACTAAAAACATGTTAGTAAAGATGTTTTACTTTAAATCTTTTGCAGAATGTCAATGTTGTATTTACGTACACATTACACAAGTTTAATACCGTATGTCCAATTTGTCCTCAAAAATACGATATATTATGATTGTATAATATGATGACAATCATATTATACTTTGCTTTAAAATCTATTATATAGAGTAGAGCTGGGCTTAAAAAGTCCACCACCGATAACTTAAATAAGTTTTTAACGACAATATTTGAAAGTAGAGGGAGAAAGATGCATAACCAGCCTACAAGTTTGAAAGAAAAAAGTAGTTCTTTTGTCGTTAGTTTTTATGGTTGTGAGCACTATATGGTTTATTTTGGGAGACCATAAAATAATTTGTGAGTATAAGTTAATTCATTGCTTTATGAAATGTTCTGTTAATTTTGAGTTAGATTCAATCTTTTTTTATATAGCCTCTATGAAAGCTTACACCTGTAGGGTAAAAAGGACAACTGAACCTTTAACCTGGCAAGCGTGTGGAAATTAAAACAAAGTTAACAAAAATACAAATTAAGTTAATAAATCAATTTTACAAGATATATATTAAATAAATAGTTATTCCAACGCTGCTGATGAATATTTTTGACGAATTACCAGATCAAGGTCATTTACAAAGTTATCTTTGTAAAAAATGCACCTCCTCTCAAATGAAAAATTTGTATTGGTTGAACAATGTAGTTATTCTTTTGCAAAATTCCTTTAAAATTGAAGTAATACATTAAATCTGTTTACCCCGTGACAGTACAAACTTATCCCCTCCCACACCCCATAGTAGGGTAATATGGACCAGGTTGCAAACTTTTGATTTGAAAAACAGAAAAAATACATTTCTAAAGTGTTGAATCAGCTGGGAGTTTTCAACGCAGTCAGATAATTGTGTTATTTGTTGTGATATAATTGGTTTGGTTTTCACAATATAATTGCTCAAAGTCCAATTGAACCTTTATACCACGCCCTATCTTATATCTTAATGCATTTGCTAGTTACATTTTTTAAAACTATTGTAATTCCTATATCTACATATTTAAAATAAACATAACGCATGAGTTCTCCTTTTAGTTCAAAATGTTAGAACCAAAAATGGTAAGATTTAAAATTTACATCTATATGGCTCATTTTGTTGAATTGTTTTTCTATTAGAAATGTGTTTTAATATGAAAGCGATGCCTATATTTTGAATGTGATCTATTTGCTATTAATAATATAATTTACTTATAGACTTATAATTGACGACTTGTAGACAATCATTAGACCTATATACCAAAATTAATTGTTTAATTGCTTCCAAATTTCTTATTGCCTATTCTGCTAATCAAAAGTTCCTTAAAAATTTAACATGCCTGAGATGAATAAAACAGCTGATCAACTGTTGATGATGTTATAGTTATAAAACGTAATATATAATATGTTATTGGTATGCAAACTGCATGAATGAACGCTTTCATTGTTTTCATTCAGGGGCTACAACAAAAGCCGTTTAATATATTCAAAAGAAATTGGAAATCGTTACATATTTCGCCATAAGACAGAAAAAATTCTACAAAATTCTAGAAGCGTAACAAAAAAGCAAACGAGAAAGTTCTATGCGAAAGAGAAGAAGCTCGTTTTTCAGTATGCACTAACATGTTATGTTATCATTCAATTGTAATTTATACTGACGTAACTTTGTGTTTTACTTTATTGCCTCCATACAAAAACTTATTCGTTCAACACAGAATTGATTTATCCGCTCGGACATAATTCTTCCGGCGTGACGCCTTCGGATTTGATCTTACATTATGAATGCTGCTCGTAATATCACGATATGCCGATGATGGATTGACTGATAGATAGATAAACAAATCATGACACAATGCCATAACTAAACTTTAACTGATCTTTACAATATTATTTTTTATTATTTGAACAGCCGTCTCATCTTACCTAAGGTTTCTATGAACTGTTGTGATGATTTACTTAACTAACTACCTCGGTGTTCATAGATGTTAACCCAAACAGTTGTCCAATCTCTATATGATAAACTTTATTATTACAATTTCTGTAATAATGATGATTATTTTATTGGTGTAGCAATACGAGATCAGCGCTATTTTTACTTGGAAATATATTGCTGCCTATATTTCCAAACAAAAACCGATGCATGACTTCAGGCTGATTGAGGCCTGATGACCATAGCTCTACCACTAACCCACAGAGGAGCACAACTTTAAAACTAGCTGTAAGTGGAATTCTGTCTTAAGGCAATTAGGGCATCGTGCCTTAAGGCAAATTGCTGGAACTTCCCGTACCGAAATTCAAAATTCGAGTAATTAAAAATAATCAATAATAATAATCAATAAACGTTGATCAATGATTTAGAACTTTTAATAGAATTTCGAACCATATTAAATCATTCTATCTTAAATAATTTATTTTGAAATATTTTGGAAATTCTGAACTTTTTTTCAAAGCAATCGTACTGCTTTAACGGCATAGAGACGGAATATCAAAGCGCGTAAGCGCCGCGTCGCCGTCTAACGCGTAAACACTGATACGAAACCCATAGAAATGTAAACAAAATTTATACTTATTGTTAAAATCTCTATAAAATATCTGATAATTTGATGTGCATATGTCTAATGATCATTTTTGACCGCCAAATGGTTCATTTTTTTACTTTTCTCTCCATATCTACAAAGTCGTTGGACCTGCCTTTCCAAAAATTTGAACAGTTCTTCACTTAGTCAATACAAATAAAATGTTTTCTGAATTATTCAAATCGGACGCTCCGTTCTCTTAAAAACTGAGTTACCGTTTTCAGCACTTTTTGCACCGTATCTTCGGAACGGCTAGACCTGCCTTCGCCAAAAACTAATCAGCACGTCTCCTTATCAATACGAATCGAATATTTTTTGAATTATTTAAATCGGTTCATCCGTGTTCCCGAAATCGTCGACGAAAATTTGTATCCGAACATACATACATACACGTACACGCATACACACACACACGCATACATCCATTTTTTCTAAGGTATGCCAAAATGTTCAGAAGGTTTTGAAACGTAAAGATCTATGAAAATTTTCATTTTCGATTTTTTGCGATTACTATAACTTGCCCTACGGGAAGTTAATAATGCGATTCAGTTTCAGAATTTTTGTAAACATAAAATGTTGAATATACTTACTGCAAAACCAACTTATTAACTTTCGGTAGTGTATGTTATAGTAACCGCAAAAAATCAAAAATGAAACTTTTTATATATCTTTACGTTTCGAAGACATTCCTCAGAAAAAAATGGATGTATGTGTGTGCGGATACAAATTTTCGTCGACGATTTTGTGAACAGGCATCAACCGGTTTCAATAATTCAATTCGATTTGTATTGATAAGGAGACGTGCTGATTAGTTTTTAGCAGAGACAGGTCTAGTCGTTTGGAAGATACAGGGCAAAATGTACCAATAACGGTAACTTAGTATTTAAGAGAACGGAGCGTCCGATTTTGATAATTCAAAAAACATTTTACTTGTATTGACATGATGAAGAACTGATTAAACTTTTGGGAAGGCAGGTGCGATTGCTTTGAAAAAAAGTTCAAAATTTCCGAAATATTTCAAAATAGAAGAAAATTCTCAAAAATCTGTTTTTTTTTAAGTTTAAACAAAATTTAATCTATTTTTAAAAAAATAATTTTTGGTACGGAAAGTTCTAGCAATTTGCCTTAAGGCTTGTAGCCATGAACATGTAGTAATGAAATATTCTAGGAGATTAAGATTGCTTGTGTTGACAGTGTCAAAAAACAAACAGTTTTTGGGGAAGATAAAAAAGATTATTTCTATATTTATTTATTTTTTAATTTCTAAAAAATATTTTTTTTGAATACAGAAAATATTTCGGATATTAATTTTCATTCTAGATAGAATCCTAAAGCTCTCTTATACATTTATAAAACATTTAATATACCTCGAATTTTTCATTAATAAATAATATTGTAAAAAAGATACTTTGAAGTTTATTTATTTATTTATTTATTTATTAATTTTACAAGCCGTCGGTATAATATTTAATAATATAATAAGGCTTAAGTCAATATTTTATAGGTTTAATATAGTTTAATTAATTATTAGCTATTTTATTACTTAATTTATTTACTATAAACCTATTTATATTTACTTAATTATAATTTTTTTTTTCTTTAAATATAACTAGTTTGTTTGTTACAAGTGTTTTTAAAAATTTAATAAGTAATTTTAATAAGCTTTACAATACATACTTTTACAATATTAACAAATTTTAGGTTATTTTATGATATTTTAACAAATTTAAGTATCTTATATTATTGTAATTATTATTATTATTATTATTAATATTATCATTATCATTTTTATTGTTATTGTCAAATATTTTTACAATTTTTTTTTATTTTTTATTTTACAAATTTTTAGGTATTTTGATGAAGGAAATATTTTGTTTCACAATTTTTAAGTGTTTTTAAATATAAGTTTTTGGTTAACTAATTATTAAGTATTTTAACAATAACAGTCAAAATAAAAAAATTAAAATTTTGTTTCACAATTTTAAAGTGTTTTGATGAATTATAAGTTTATAGTTAACTAATTATTAAGTATTTTAACAATAACAGTCTTATGAAAATAATAATTAAGAAAAAAAAAAAAAAAAAAAAAAAAAAATGTTTCTCAAGTTTTTTTGTTTTTTAAATTGTAAGTGTTTAATTAACTAATTATTAAGAATTTTAACAATATAACAATAACAGTTATATAAAACAAAAAAAAAGAAAAAACAAACGAAGAAAGAAATAATAATAATAATAATAGTAACTTAGAAGTATTTAGTTTAACGAACGAATTATGTTGTCACGGGCATAGTACACATAGACATGGCTGGTAAGTGACATCAGTTGGTTTGGGCCCGTAGTTTCGGAGGGATTTTTGCCATCGTCGATCCATCGATCTTGCTGCTGCCTGTAATAGAGAAATTTCTTCGAGCGGGAAAAGTCGCGTTAATGATTAGTTGAGATTTTCGGGAAAGTAATTTGAAAAATCGAAATTTAAAAACTCCAGAGGGCTATAAAAAGTTAAATCCTTTAACGCATTACTTAGTACTTTATGAAATTTCTTGTTATCAAGGGTACGAACACGTAACGGCAGTTTATTCATAAATTGTATACCCATACCGCAGATAGTATTAAAGGAACTGTGTAGTTTATAGGTCCTACCTTTAATTATTTTATGTCTCGTATCGTGCTTGGTATTTGACATCGAAGACAAATTAAAAGAGTCTGGATTATTTTTTATGAAATTAAGTGTGACTAGAACAAATATACTCGGTACTGTTAAAATTTTTTGTTCATTGAAGATATTACGGCATGATGTCTTGGAGGATAGTGAAAAAATTATTCGAATTGCTCTCTTTTGAAGTTTAAAAACTTTAATTAGTTCATTAGAGAAACCCCAAAATTGGATACCGTAAGCAATGTGTGAATAGAAATTTGCGTAATAAATAGAAAGTAAACTGGATATTCCAATTTTTGATTTAAGGGTTCGCAGGATAAAGCATGTACGCGTTAATTTGAAGCATAAATGGTTGGAAACGTGTTCAGACCAGTTAAGATTCTTATTGATATAAACTCCAAGAAATTTAGATACTGAAGAGGAGTCAATTTTTATTTATATTGCCACTAAATTTCTGCACTCTTTGCTTCGTATCTCCAAAACGGCTGGACCTGCCTTTGCCAACAACTAATCAGCCCGTCTTAAAATATGTAGAAATCGAATATTTTTTGAATATTTAAAATCGGATAATTCCCGCACCCAAAATCGTAAACGAAAAATTGTAACCGCACAAAACACACACACCACATAAATACATCAATTTTTTCTAAAGTATGCCAACATGTTAAGAAACCTCTGAAACGTGAAGATATGCAAAAAATTTCATTTTCGATCTTTAGACCATTACTAGAACTTATACTACGGGGAGTTAAAAACCTAAAGATGAAGCGTTATCATTATTGAGCTTGTGCCGAAGAAAATTATTTATACAGCGTAAAGTTTGTTTGCAGATAACTTGTTATTTTTAGGTTTTCGTTACCAGATATCATTTTATTTTGCAATCCTTTTAAGTTTTCGTTACCAGATATCATGTTATTTACTATTTTGCACAAACTTTTAAAGGAACTTGCCAATGCACATAAAGTCAACATTTTGAAAATTTTAAATTCATTGTTCAACAAATAGTCAATAGTAAATAGCAAATTTATTTTTAGAATTTAAGCACATGAATTAAAATATGAAGTTAGTATGAATAATACTTGAATCATTAAAACTATATATCGCGTACTTTAGCAAAGCACGAAAATATAGTCTTTAGCTTTCGAAATTAATCTAAACCTTCCATTGTAATCGGCTTTGATTGTGCATGTGGTATTCGCATTCAATAGTAACAATAATAGCACAAATGGAATTGTCTTTCAATGTACAATACGGCAACAATCAAAAGCTATTCTTGCTTAAACTATTAATTTTGTATGACCAACTGAAATAAATTAATCAAAGCATGAAACCGGTTTCATAAAAATCATTAATGTTTATGAGAAATTATTAATGCATTGGCAATCACTCAAATGTTGCAAGTGTTATTTTTATTTGCAACATAACAATTCTTTCTTGTTTCTTCGAGATATAATCAATTGTGGATTTTTGATCCACTTTTATAAAACCAGTTTGCTTACTGGATTAGCATTGCAGAAAATTGTAGATACCCGGATATATGTCAGTTATTTCATAAAACTCAAGGACTTGGGCACACTAGGAAGTATAACAAGACTATTTGGACAAAAGTTTTGAACGCATTATTTTTTAAATGCTTTACTTAAAAATGCTAGACACCTTAAAACTAATTAAATTTTATCTAAAAATTCTTAATCGATGTATGTCATCATACTCATTTCAATATTGGGTAATACTAATCTGTAATTTAAATTAGCCTTAAATATTGGCCACGATCTAGTTATTTCAATATCGGTTGATTCTGATTGATATAACCAAATGATATAATTTCAAATAAACCAATGGTGTATGGCATCGTGCCTTAAGGCAAATTTCTGAAACTTTCCGTAATGCAATAATATTCGAGAAATATTAGATTTCAAATAAATTATTATAAGTACTGTAACTTATTTATGTTAACATAAACAAAATTTAATGAATCGAATTTAAATTACAGGGCATTGTCTTATATTTATAAGAATTCTATAAACTGAATTGTAAAGTAAGAATTATTTGTAGTATACAAGTAAGCTTTGAAACTTTAGCTAGAACTAATAATTTATATTCAAATTTTTTTTGAAACATTAATTAGTTTGAACAAATTAATATTTTTTCCAAAAGCAATCGTTTTGTCAACACAAGCAGAAAGTTTGTTAAATTATTCAAATCGGATGCTCCGTTCTGTCAAAAACTCGATTTCTAATTTCTGCACTCTTTGCTTCTTATCTCCGAAACGTTTGGACCTATCTTTGCCAAAAAATAATCAGCAAATCTCCCTATCAATAAGAATCGAATGTGTTTTGAAACATTTGAATCGGTTGATCCGTGCGCCCAAAAACATGGACGAAAAATTGTATCCATACATACATTCAATTTTTTCTGAGGTATGCCAAAATGTTCAGAAACCTTCATAACGTGAAGAAATATAAAAATATTCAATTTAGATTTTTGGACGATTACAATGACTTACCCTACGGAAAGTTAAAAATCAAACGTGAGTTACCAATTTTTTTAACATCGATCAGAACTAAATATTTTTCAGTTGTGTTTGCTAATTTTCATTTTTAATGTTATTTTCTACGACAGGGGAACCTATTGGTTAACCTTATTTGCTATTCATATACATTACACATTCGATATGTGCATCTAACTTGTATGTGATGTTGCATTGCCTGCGAAAGGCGAGATTCATAACCTCAAGCAAAAATTTAATATAATACTACTTGATATCATGCTTGGCCGTGGTTTGAACTTGGGCCAGGTTTGTGCCAGCCGCGGTTCAACCACGTCTTGCTCTAAAATATTGTTATAAAAATTTTAATTTGGGATGGATTTTAATTTTCAAATATCTAATAAGTTTAAAGCCATTTCGGTATTCTCTACTAATTATCATAAATTTCACAAAAGGCAGTAGTAAATAATTCTCATTGTCTTTTCATACAGATCCATAGAATAAAAGCAAAGACGTTTGGTGATTTCAAAGTTTATCATAGTGAAAGCATGAACGATTTAATTGACACTTTTATATTCTCAAGAAGCTAATTAATCAAGAACAGAATATTAATTTAGAATGAATGGATTGAGTTATGAAGACATGTCAATATATATTGTAAGCTCCTTTCACCGGTCTTTTTGTCTTTGAGATATTCATCATATTAGGCGTGTGGTCATAAGACTGTTGTAATCTTTAACTATATACTTAAGCTAATGGCGATAATCTAAATATATATATATATATATATTTATATATTTATATATATTAGCGTCAAAAAAAAAAGTCATATTTATTTTGGTTTAGTAACAGACCAGGAGAAAAACTAAAACTAAAACACAGCTAATGCAACTAATATATTAAAAAATACATTCGCACTAGTTGTTCTTGAAACTTAAAAAAACATTCATGAAACTTGATTTAATGTTACCACGAGAAACAAAGTGGACAACCTACATGCCATACAAATTCAGCGTAAATGAGGCTTTAATATTGCAAATAAAAGGCAAATAAGTTTTTGTATAATAAAATATTTGCATTGATATAGAAATAATTTGATAATATTCAAACATATCAGTAGCAATCCAACAATCCGGAGAAAAAGTGATCACAGATGAAATTTTCTAATATGAACCAAAATCATATTTTTGAAATACATAAAATTACCTGTTTTAATGTTAATCAAACACCACATATAGATTCAATAAACGCCAAAGATTTTCTTTTAATGTAAATGCTACGTTTTATCATTTGTTTTTAACATCTTGTCTTATATATCATTTAATAAGTAAAGTAGTACTTAAATATTTCGAGAAGAGACATAGAAATACATTAATTTAGCAAAAAATTGTGTTTAAAGCGCAGTAGAAATCAAACAAAGTGAATGCCGAAAATCTGCTTGTCAATAAATTGACATTTGACTCCTTTATCATGACCAGCGCAAAATGACGTCAAGAAAACAAGGGTTACGTAACAAGAAAGAAAAAGTAAAATAAATCCATAGCAGACAGAAAATCTAAAGAAATATTTGTTTATACTTCAGGTGTTCGTAATGCCACGGTAAGCTCATACAAGTTAACGTGGTATTCCCAAATAGTCTTTCATCCTAGTACTACCCACGCCCAAAGGTGCTTAACCTCGGTGATCGGATAAGAACCGTTGTTACATTCGCACCAAATTAGCTAAAGTTAAAATTATATCATTAATATTCAAAAAAAATTGAAGATAAATAAATATGAAACATGAAAATAAAAACCATTAGGCCAAAACCCACATAGTTAGGAAGAGTATCATCACAAAAGATAATAGGACTTTTAAATATATATCTTTTAATCAACGACTTCTTATGTAACATAGTTTCAATGTGCCGGATAATTAACTTCATAAACTTAATTTAGAACATAAAATACTGTAATAGCAATCTACAACTAAATTGTCTAATTTTAACGTATAACGAGTTTTTACGATTAATGATATAATTGTTAGCAGGTCCGTGGGCTCAGTTTAACTCCAAATGGCAAGAGAGGTTTACTTTTGTCGTTTAACTCTGCAGTGTCTGAAATGGTCTATTTTCAATTAAAAACTTGTTTTTGATCTATATTTCGAAGTGAAAATGGACATCGCTACTACACAATATCAAGTTATCCACAGCGGGAGCTTGAACTCGCGACTTACGCCATGGAACGTCTTTTTCTATGAATATAGTACAGTAATATATCTGAAATATATTACTAAATTTTTCTCAAATATTAGTAATATAATTCAAACCTGCGAATTTTTAGTGAACAAATTACATTTCCATTTGCTAAAAATATAAGGATTTTTCAAGAGCGTAAGACGATAAATTTGTAGATTGAACAAAATACATATATCAATAATAATCGCAATTCTTATTGAAATATTAATAATTTTCACAAATAACGTTCTCAATGAATTGTAGTACTATTACAAGTTTACAAAGCGCGATGATTGCTTTTGAACTTAAATCAATTGCAATGTAATTCAAAATATACTAATGAGTGTTTCAAACTATACTTATATTTTTATCTTATTCAATTTAAGCAAGTTCTAAAAATAGTTTAGTATTTTTTATTTTATAATCTTCAAATAAAATGTTCTATTTTCAGTAGTCATTTACGGTGCTTCTGATAATCAGAACATAATCTTCGACATTTGTAGCATTACCATTTTGAGCAGAGAACCGAGTCTTCAGAGAGCCGGTTTTAAACTCATTACGCCCAAGATCCTAAAACAGCATCTACAAAAAATTATTAACACTTGTAACCTACACCATGAAGACCATTTTTATATCAAGAAGATTAGACTAGAAAACGGCAAAGATCCTAGTCTTAACCTCATACATGTCTATCGATCTACATCTAATTTCAATCAAAATCGTCAAAAGGCTACTGCTTTAAGATATTTTACTTACAAGTGACATCTTTCTGAGGTATATGTTTGGTTTTCGGAAGCAGCATTGAATCATACAACAATGCCACAGATTTGTAGAAAAAATACCTCTGCTGTATTCTTAAATTACAAATAAAATTTGGGAATACCCTCGCATAAACAAACTATCGATAGAAGTTTTCCTGCTTTATCTTCCAGAATATCGTCGACCGCCTTCTGAAATACTACCAACTAATCAGGAATGGCACAAGGTAGTGTAATAAGCCATTTTTGTTCTTATCCACTGCTCACAAGCATGAACTAGATCACTAATTCATCGTAGTTTCCCTGTTTGAAACAACACATTTCAGAAGACAAAAAAAATGTAGACTCATTGGATCAAACAGGTTTTACCTAATATAACTTATATATTACATAATCGATATTATATATAATCGATTTTTAATCTGTTATACATGGATTATAGAATGGAGTTAGTATATGTATTATTGAATTATGCTAAGTCTATTTAATGTAATATTACTTGTAAATATTTTTTACGAAAAGTGAAGTAGGTAACAGGACTTTGCTCAACAATCCTATAAATCTGTAAGTTACATTCAAAAAATCGGCTTAAATTTTTTTTCAACAGTTAATTACAAGAAAACGGCTCGGTAGATTTTCATCTAAAACTAATCAGTATCAATCCAAACTAATATCTTTCGAACAGTTTTTTATTTTTTCAGAATGATTTGAAACATCGAGAAAACATAAAATAAGCAAATCGGAAGTTGATAATTCAACTTTGCTCAACAAACAAATAAAATTGTAATTTGTTTATAATAATTAATTTTTATAATCATTAGGTGAATAATCAAATAATAAACTATAGCCGTTCCTCGCATATAATAAGAATGCACTCGCTTTTAATTAAATTTAATTTATAGAGCATACCACAATTGCTACAACGGTAAATATTTCTATTTTTATTTCTCTAAATCTGGCAACAGCTCAGAAGTAAATTAATAGTAATTACAATATGCATTCAAATAATAATCTAATAAGCAAGTTATGTAGAAAAATTACCCAACGTATATGCATTTTATTTATCTTGAATGACAATCAATCCATCAACTCACGTAACACGACTGACCGGCAACATAAAAGAAAAAGTGAAATTGTAGGTATAAGTGTGCAATCCGGCTACAAGCGCAAAAACAAATTAGGTTTAATATAAGGAATCAAGAAACGGTCACACAACATTTAACAAATAAAACACATATCAAGAGATGTGAACTGTTGTTGGCAGAAACAAATTTTGAAGGCAAAGTAATGAGAGCGTAAATTTAGCAAAGTCACACAACTTAAGTATCAAGCATAAAGTGGCGGCAGAGTAATATCACAAATATTGAAAAAAAACATATGCATTGATCAGCAATGGTTTGGCACCTTTTGGCTTCGTTAATATATTTATTTATGATTACTAATTTGTTTAAACTATTAAGCGATTTATAACACAAAATTGAGACAACCAGTTTCTTTTAAAGCAAAATGTGAAACCAACTTGAAAAGATATAAATTAAATTATTAGTTATTGCTTTGCTGATAAATATTTCTAATAAAATAACAGTAAAAAACAAAACCATACAATTTATATTTTGCTTTTCTTGAATAGTGCAGCATTTATTTCGTAAAAATCCTTTAAAATTAATATAAGAAATTGGACCTGTTTAATCCTGGCCATCACAGTTTACTCCGCCTATGAGATAAAAAGGGCCAAGTTACAAATTTTGGAAAAACAGAAAAAACACACATTTCTACTATGATGATGCTGGGAGGTTTACTAAACACAGTCAGATAGTTATTTGTTTGAAATGTGTTATTTGGTTTGGTTTTCACAATATAATTGCTCAAAGTCAAATTGCACCTTTGTGCGGTGTCCTACCCTATTTGTATATATCATAATACGTATTTAAATAATTAATGATTTATTACAAAATCAATAGGTTATTCTTTGTAAAAATTGAATTGTATTTTTTAATACCTTATGTATTGAATTGAGATTTGATTATCATTTTTTATCAAAACAAAAAAATATTTACTTATTGTAATTTGCTTTTATGAGCTGTGTAATGATGAATATATACATTCATAATAATATAATTTGTCTATAAGCCAGATTTGTAATGTATATTATCCAACGCAAGTCATATCTCACGGGATATTTCAACATTATGAGATATTGCAACTTAATTGGACATTGTTATCCACACAGAGAATCATATTATATATATATATATATATATATATATATATACTTCAACCATGCAAGATTTTGTTTTAAAGTGGGCAGTTTTTTTCCCGGAGGTCTTACGGATTATTTTAATAAAACAAATATTAAATATAATTAGCCTATTGCGCGTGGGATCATTCCGAAGTTTTTATTCTTGGTCTTGGTTCTATGCCATTTTAGGCAACATCTAAATAAACGCTAAGAACTGGAATTAAATCATTTTATGAGATCATAATTGTATCTAACATACAATTGTAGGTGTGTTAATTAATTATTTGTTGTCATTTAAATGACAGCTTTGATAATTGATCATTGACATTGTGAAGGCCAATGTGAAAAAGCCTATTCCAAAGCATATATGAATTATAATTAAGGGTTTCTTTCAAGTGAAAATGAAAAATGTAAGTTATATTTAACAAAACATACATGTATAGTTTACTGCAAAGCACGCCACATATAAATGCCCCTTAATAGTTTGGCAAGTGCCAACCTAATCTGAAACCGATTTCATTTAAAGTTTCAAGGCTTTTATATATACATGTAATTACCACGCTTTTCATTGATTCAGTAATTTTTGTACTACGAACTATTTTTAAACTATGTACTGTTTGCGCGCGTCGGGAAATATTAGTAGAATGGGATAATGGGAGCGGTAGACAACTCTTGATAAAAACTAGTAGTGTATGGCATCGTGCCTTAAAGCAAACTAGCTGTAAGTGGAATTCTGTCTTAAGGCAATTAAGGCATCGTGCCTTAAGGCAAATTGCTGGAACTTCCCGTACCAAAAATTATTATTTTTTTTAAAAACAATTAACATTTTTGAAAAAAATTTACTTCGAAAAAATAAGATTTTTGAGAAACTATAAATTTTTTTTTTTTTTTGAATTTTTTTTTTGAAAAAAGAATTTTTTCTTTATTTTGACATTTTTGGAAGATCTAAACTTTTTTTCAAAGCAATCGTACTGCTTTAACTGCATAAAGACGAAATATCAAAGCGCGTAAGCGCCGCGTCGCCGTCTAACGCGTAAACATTGGTACGGAACCCATAGGAATGTAAACCAAATTTATAGTTATTGTTAAAATCTCTAAAAAATATCTGATAATTTGATGTGCATATTTCTAATGATCATTTTTGACCGCCAAATGGCATTTTTTTTTACTTTTTTTATTAGATCTCCGAAACCGCTAGACCTGCCTTTATGAAAATTTCATCGGTTTTTCACCTTGTCAATACAAGTAAAATGTTTTTTGAATTATTAAAATCGGACGCTCCGTTCTCTTGAAAACTGAGTTACCGTTTTCGGCACTTTTTGCCCCGTATCTTCGGAACGGCTAGACCTGCCTTTGCCAAAAACTAATCAGCACGTCTCCTTATCAATACGAATCGAATGTTTTTTGAATTATTCAAATCGGTTGATCGGTGTTCCTAAAATCGTCGACGAAAATTTGTATCCGCACATACATACACACACATACATACATACATACACACACACACACACACCCACATACATCCATTTTTTCTAAGATATGCCAAAATATTCAGAAACCTTTGAAACGTCGAGAAATGCAAAAATTTTCATTTTCGATTTTTTTGCGATTACTATAACTTGCCCTACGGGAAGTTAATTAGCAAGTAACGAATTATGTTCGAGAAATATTAAATGTTTTCATATAGATTATTATAAATACTGTAACATTGTCTAATATTTATAAGAGTTAATAAACTGAAGTTCAAAGTGAAAATTATTTGTTTAAAGTAGATAAGTAAGCTTTAGAACTTTAGCCAGAATTAAGATTAAAATCTGAATTATTTTCGATAGACAAAACAAAAGTGATTTTTTTTCAAAAGCAATTATTTTGTCAAAACAAGTTAAAGGTTATTTGAATCATTCAAATCAGATGCATTGTTCTCTCAAAAACTGCTATTTTTTGCACATTTGGCTCGGTATCACCACTTCTCCGCGTTTCTACGAATTGAATGTTTTTTAAATCATTCTTTTTTCAATTTTTTTTCAAATTTTTTTTGTATATCGAAAATAATTCAGATTTTATTTTTATTTCTGAATAAAATTCTAATATACTTTAAACAAATAAATTCAACTTTGCAATTCAGTTTATATAATTCTTATAAATAATAGACAATGTTACAATATTTATATTTATTTACTTATTTATTTATTCATAAGCAAGCCGTAATCAATAGTAATGGATATTTTTTCAGGCTCTTGTCTATTAATCTATTTGATTACATTTAATATTTCTCGAACATTTCGTTACGGAACGGAAAGTTCCAGCAATTTGCCTTAAGACACGATGCAATCACCACTAGTTAGATTTTAATTTATCAATAAACCTCCTACTTAAATTATGGCTAGAAAAACGCTTAGATTTATAGATTGTTTAGAATAGCAATGATCAAATGTATATCATTATAAATTTACTGAAGGTCAATACATTCAAATTTGTAAAAGGTTTTTGATCAATAAATTTTCTGTCAAAAAATTACTTAGGTTTAGATTTAGAATTTCTTTTCAAAAGTTTATTACAATTGTTGATAGGTCACCGTGGATCAGCTGTTAGAGCTTATGGGATGTAATGAGAATTCAATCCCATAAACTCATGATGAAGATCTTAAGCTCGATATCCGCATGGAGCAGCCTGATGCCAAGCAGTTGGCAAATATAGATAGAAATACGTTACTAATTAAAAATAGCCCTTGCATTATCAATTAAAAATCATTATTTTCACAGAAATTGAGTACACAAAATTTATCTCAGAGATAGATCAACTGTGTTTAATGCCATCTATAAACTGACGTAGTTAAGTCAAAAGAGCTAATGTGATCCCTGAGTTCTGATTGCTATTTAAATGATATAAAAGAAACAATTGTTGACAACATATGGATGCATACCCACATTATAGATAACAGTATAAATATTTGACGAATCAAAATTCAAAATTCAAAATAAATTCTAGTCGGCCATATATAAAAATATAATCAAAATCAACTCCTCGGCTTCTGATATTTCAATCTTTGCACGTCGTGACATGAGATTTTTGAATAAAGCCATACATATGTGTGTATATCGCTTGTTTATGAATCCACATAGAACATTCACAAGATTGCAATATAATACGAAATATTTCTCATATGTATTTGTAAAAGTGAAAGTTACCGTTCACTCTCTATATAAAGGCCGTTCCAACTTACCCACACTAATTTATAAATATATACGTGCATTTGTTTGCTTGTATTAAAATCAGGTTACTATAGCAAAATATTATATGCTAAACTTATATTTTCTTACTTTGCTCCGGTGCAGAGCAACTGCATTCTAGAAACCAGTAATTAAAAATGTATATATTCCAAACAATACACGAGTAAAATACACACAGGCAGACATTGCATATATATATATATATATATATATATATTTTTCATGATTTTTATGAAATGTCATAATCGCGATCAGTATGACAGAATCGGCAAATCGACATCTATTTCTCATATCCAAAAGTAATAATAAGGGCAGGCCGTTCCTTATTATTATTTTTTTTGACCAATTTTATTTTTTTATTGTTTGTAACTAACACATGCAGCCATAAATTTTCACCCTCCCATCAAATTACAAATATATCATCAGTACTACAAAAATTATTAAGTACAAATCGGCCAACCGTTAGATTGTCTTCTTCAAACCGACCTTGTTAAGGAGAAGTTTTATCACGACAACTCATAGAACTGTTAAATTCTGATTGCTGTCGATAAATATTATTATTTTTAAATATTAATCTCAAAACACAATAAACCTGATCAACATTGCAGAATAAAAAATTTATTGTTGACAGTTTTCATGACTGATGATCAATAAATCAAAACTGGATCACTGGAACGAGATGCTGCAATGACAGATGGTAACTAAAGATAATTAATAAACTGAACGGATAGTTGTGTATAAAAAAATTAAAATCAGAAAAATAATAAATTATGCAATTTACTTGAATGAATTAACAAAATTTCTCAGATTTTTTAAATAGCTGGTTTTCGAAAAAAGACTACTATTTTTACCTTCCCGTTGGGTAAGTTATAGTATTCGCGAAAAAATCGAAAATGAAAATTATGTTTCAAAGGTTTTTAAACATTTTGGCATACCTTAGAAAAAAATAGATTTATGTGTGTGTGTTTGTGTATGCGGATACAAATTTTCGTCGACGATTTTGGAAACACCGATCAACCGATTTGAATAATTTAAAAAACATTCGGTTCGTATTGATAATGAGACGTGCTGTTTAGTTTTTGGCAAAGGCAGGTCCAGCCGTTCCGAAGATGCGGGGCAAAAAATGCCAAAAACTGTAACTCAGTTTTTAAGAGAACGAAAGCATCCGATTTTAATAATTCTAAAAATATGCTATAAATAACAATGGAAGAATGGAATGTAGATTTAAGCATAAATATTATAATGTGTTTGATAACTTAATAACAATATTTTGTAGAAAGACGTAAAATATATTGAGAAATATGTAAGTGCAACAATTAAATATTTTTGGACTATTCGCAAAAAATATTCAAGTTTATTGCGAATATAGCTTGTTATTTAAAGAACTAAAGCATTCATAAATATGTCAACATAACACAAATAAAATAAAATATATTCAGTGGATTTTAATAAAAGCCACAGTAAAGCGTGGCCAGGCATACTAGTATACTGTTACGAATGTGTGGGTGAGCACCCACACACAGATATGAAATTAACACATAACTACCCCTCTTCCTATATGCATAAAACCGCCATATCTCTGATGAGGAGTGTGTCGAGGGCTGAGAGTGGTTGTCTGCTCTAGCAGTCTTGAGGTAGTCGTGGTTGAGGGTGTGAGTTGCCTGCGTGGCATCAGGGAGAGCAAACGTGCGGTCCAGTGCACGAAAGTGTTGATAAAATGTTTATAATGTGAGCCTAGAGAACGTTATGGGGGGCAGCTTTTCGGAAGCTGTCCCCACACCGAAAGAGTGAAGTAAATGTGACTATTTGTGTGTGAAGTGAATCGGGCCCAATGTATGGACAGGTATTGGACACTGGTTGCGCCGTGGGTTACAGATCAGTGTAGATATAAGTTGCATATTAGAATAAGCAATGTTTTAGAATAAGTGATTATTATGTGTAAATATAGGTTAGTTAATTAAGTAACCAACAAATGCCTTTTCATTATTAGTAATTATACGATTATAACATAGTCAGTTTCTTACAGGATCGCGACGTTATGATGAGATTGTAGAAATACCGCGAAAGTCTAAATAATAATAACAATTTAGAGCATGAATAAGGAAGTAGTAACAAATGAAAAGGGAATTTATGACAATATATATATATATATATATATATATATATATACATTTATTGAAGTTTTTATTTATACAAGTTTATAATTGGATATAAACATATGTAAATTTATTTATATGTATACAATATATTTGTGTAATGAATAACGATGATTACCTATATAGCGTGCGAAAGATATACAAGCCTCATCTCGAGTATTTCTAAACACGTTATTTCGAAAAAGTTAGATGCATTGTTTGTAACACATTTGCAATGCATATATAAATACATTCGCGCTATATGTATATATATATATAGATATATATATATATATATATATATATATACACACACATATATATATATATATTTATTATACACACACATATATATATATATATATATATATATATATATATATATTTAATATACATATATATATATATATATATATATATATGTATATATATATATATATATATTCAATAGATAAGTCCTGGATTTTTTCAATATATTGATTGTTTCTTTTCCGAACAGTAAATCCAATAATAAAAAACAATTTGTTTTTTGAAGATGTTTAATACGACGTTTCGGAACTAGATACGTTCCATCATCAGGTTTATTCTGTCAAATACAATGTTTTTTAAAATTGATGGTCAATACAGATTAATTAGAAAAAAACAAAAACAAATTGTTTTTTATTATTGGATTTACTGTTCGGAAAAGAAACAATCAATATATATACGAGGTCTGTTCAAAAAGTACCCGGAATTTTCGTTTTTTCAAAAAAATATTTATTTATTCGTCTACATTAATGTGGTCCCCTTCAAAGTAGTCCCCCCCAGATATAATACACTTATGCCAGCGTTTTTTCCAATTTTCGAAGCACCCTTGATATTCACTTTTTGATATGTCCTTGAGCACTCTCAGCGATTTTCTTCAATCGAGGAAAACCGCCGTCCTTTCATGGGTCTCTTCAACTTTGGGAATAGGAAAAAGTCACACGGAGCCATATCTGGTGAATTTTTGCACTTTGCAACACTTTATTTCATTTTTTACGCAAAATTTAATACAAATTCTTTGACTTTTCAATTCTTCCATTGTAAAAATCGCCGAGCTCAGAAAAACACGTCGAACCTTAGCGACTACCACAGACAAAGTAAACAGTGAATATAGCTGAAAATTTCATCATACTTTAGGGGCATGTATACCAACACAATAAAAAAAAATTTTGACAATCAGACACTCCAGACCCGCGAAATTTAATTATTAGTAATTCCGGGTACTTTTTGAACACACCTCGTATATATATATATATATATATATATATATATATATATATATATAAATAAATTATGTGCTTACACACGCGACCATAAGAATCGAATGAAAGTAAATGTTTTTGTTTTCACTATACCAATGGTTATTCTCATTATTTTGATATTTATTCACAAAAATAGATTTTAAGCGTAGGGGAGGATGAGTACGGTTGCGTCTGGGTACGGTAGTGACAGTCATCTTTACAGCTAAACTACACTGATCTTGAGAAAGATGAAGTATGTTTGTTCGAACAAGTTCCATTATTGCTTAGCATTAACATGATCTGAAGACCACATTGCTTTTAAATAGTCAAGTTTTTTCCAATTTAGTTATTTACCAGTAATTAGTTTTTGTTTAGATGATTTAGATCAGTCAAAATGATGGATTGTTTTCAAAAGCATGTTTTGGGTACGGTTGTGACAAATTTTGTGGTTACTGCTGTGACAGGTCTTTTTTGTCCTTTTCGGCTGAAGATAAAACAATTAAAAAATCTAACTTAACTAAAACAAAATATAAAAAAGAAAGGATAAAGAAAATTCAATACAAGGAGGAAAAGATTGCACAAAGAATTCTTGTTAACTTTGTTTAAAAAATATGGTTTGTTGTATATTGATATCTTTTATTCATATGCTTGTTTGAATGTTTATGTTGTGTTGTGTTTCATATTTTTAGTATTAACAATAATGTAAATCGTTAAAAACCCTTTTGGTGTTTATAGCTATTGTTTTTTAACCCATTTTAATGCCTGTCACAACCGACCGGGTTTGGATTCAGGTGTGTACGGTTGTTTAGGTTTGACACTATTTTATAAATAATCCACCGTATTTAAGGACAGTATTGCATTATTTTCATGTATAAAAATGTTCAAATTACCATATAACTTGCTTACGGGTAAGTTTTAGTGACAGCAAAAAGGACAAAAATGAAAATTTCCATATATCTTTAGATTTCAAAGGTTTTTGAACATTTTGGCATACCTTAGAAGAAATTTATGTATGTGTGTGTATGTATGTGCGAGAGATCCAATAAAAAAGTAAAAAACAATGATATTTGGCGTTCAAAAATGATAACTATACATATGCATATTATATTATCCGATATTTTACAGAGATTGTAATAATAAGTAAAAATTTTGTATACATTTATATGAGGGTAATAAAATTATAAATTAATAAGATTTAAGTAAACCGTTATAGAAATCTTTTAGTTATTTTGATTATTACTTCATTCTTTCAAAACATATTGTATATGCCCATTTTTCTGAACGATAATCAAATCTTGTTTGTCGTCCACAATCTTCTCAATAGTATCCTCCTCCAATCAAAATAATATATTCTGACCTAAAATGTTAGATTCTTAGGAACCTAAAGGAAACAATGTACTTAAGGCGATAATTACAAGAATGTAGGCAAAAAAAAACTAGGTCTTAGTACATAATTTGAAACATGGCAATTTCCCTAAAAATAAGCAAAAAATAATTTATCAGAGGTATTATTATCATTTTTTTCCATAGCTACTTAAAAATTGCTTCTAGGTATTCAAGATTGCTTGATGTATCTAATATTCTTTATTTAATTAAATATTGATTTTGTAAACAACAATATAAAAATTTATTTTGCAAGACTTTTAAAATAATTTATACCTAAGATTTAATTATTAGTGAGTACGAGAGATACACAAAATGCTTATATTTTGAAATACATATTTTAATTCATATTGTTAGTATTAATTTAATATTTGGCCAAATATATTTCACTTTTATTTCAATTTATGCATATATAAATTAATTTTACGATCATTGATTGCAAAGAAGAAAGTAGGATGTGATGTCGAAATCTATCAAAAATTATTTTACTAGAGCTGATTTGAAATTTAATGTGGTTTAAAGTTAAATTTATATACAAGTCATGTCACATTGATCGTATTAATTTATGCACAACGGCATCTGCCACTGAACTCAGTTTCAGTAAAAGTGATATGTCACCATACCTGAATACATATACATATAAGTAATATATATATATATATATATATATATATATATATTCATCTATGTATATATCTGTATGTATACTAACTGACCCGGCTGTGGTTTAATATAATTTAAATGTGTCTCTCCGGATATATATATATATATATATATATATATAAAATTATTTAGATCGCAAATTAGCACAATTGCCTCTGTGATCATGTTATTTTGGCAGCAATAAATGTTGAAAACAAAATAAACTTTCATATACATACACAACACACGTTTCCCGATGATTTGATAATTATTCAATATATCTAAAAAGGCATTTTTAACTAGTACATTAGTTATGAAAATTTATACAAAATATAAATATAACTAGTGGTGCGAAACATCGTTCTTAAGGAAAATTGGAGGAACTATAACTTAATTGCCGTACCGAAATCTAAATTATTAAAAAAAATGCAAAACTTTGAAAAATTAGATTCATGAGAAATTTTAATTTGTTTTAAAAATTTGACTTCTTTTGAAAAATCAGGTTTTTTAATAGTTTGACTTTTTTGTCTTTGATTTATTTTTGAAAATTTTGATAATTGTTTTGTTTAAAATTAAATTTATATACAAGTCATGTCACATTGATCGTATTAATTTATGCACAACGGCATCTGCCACTGAACTCAGTTTCAGTAAAAGTGATATGTCACCATACCTGAATACATATACATATAAGTAATATATATATATATATATATATATATATATATATATATATTCATCTATGTATATATCTGTATGTATACTAACTGACCCGGCTGTGGTTTAATATAATTTAAATGTGTCTCTCCGATATATATATATATATATATTATATATATATATATATATAATAATTATTTAGATCGCAAATTAGCACAATTGCCTCTGTGATCATGTTATTTTGGCAGCAATAAATGTTGAAAACAAAATAAACTTTCATATACATACACAACACACGTTTCCCGATGATTTGATAATTATTCAATATATCTAAAAAGGCATTTTTAACTAGTACATTAGTTATGAAAATTTATACAAAATATAAATATAACTAGTGGTGCGAAACATCGTGTCTTAAGGAAAATTGGAGGAACTTATAACTTAATTGCCGTACCGAAATCTAAATTATTAAAAAAAAATGCAAAACTTTGAAAAAATTAGATTCATGAGAAATTTTAATTTTGTTTAAAAAATTTGACTTCTTTTGAAAAATCAGGTTTTTTAATAGTTTGACTTTTTTGTCTTTTGATTTATTTTTGAAAATTTTGATAATTGTTTTCAGCGCTTCATGGCGCGCAAGCGCTGCGTAGCCATCTAAAGTGTAACTATTGTTACAGAACCATATAAATGCACACAAAATTTGTATTTATCACTTAATACTTATCATTATAATCCTTTTAAAATAGCTGATAATACGATGTATATATCTTTAATGTTCATTTTTGACTGCCAAATGGCATTTTTTAACTTCCCGTAGGGTAAGTTATTGTAACGAGCCGAAAATCGGAATTGAAAATTTTTACATTCCTCGACGTTTTGAAGGATTCTGAACATTTTGGCATACTTCAGAAAAAATGGATGTGTGTGTGTGTATGTGTGTGTGTGTATGTGTGTGTGTATGTGTGTGTGTGTATGTGTGTGTGTATGTGTGTGTGTGTGTATGTATGTATGGATACAATTTTTCGCCCACGTTTGCGGGCGCACGGATCAACCGATTTGAATGGTTCAAAAAACATTCGATTCCTATTGATAGGGAAAAGAGCTGATTAGTTTTTGGCAAAGGCAGGTCCAGCCGTTTCGGAGATAATCGTGTTCGCAAAATCGTCGACGAAAATTTTTATCCGCACACACACACAAAAGCACTCTGACACAAACACACACGCACACGCACATACATCCATTTTTTCTAAGTGTGCCAAAATGTTCAAAAACATCTGAAACGTAATGATGTATTTCAATTTAAACAATGTACAATAAAAATATCTACTTTACTACTTCACCTTGCTTTGGTAGTTATTTGAAATTATTTTTTTTACAATCAGACATTTTGTTTCTTGAATTACAAAGTATTTAAAAACGCTAATAAAGATCGCACTACATACAACTTTCGTGAAGAATTATATTAGAATTTAACTTATTTTATATTTTTATTTACTATTTTTTTATTGAATCTGTCACAGAAATAACAATACAACTTAAAAAACAAGTAAGTAAACATTAAAAAACCATGCTTACAAACAAAAAAAACTAACAACGAAATAAATTACTTTTAATTACTCTTTAAAAAATTGACAATGTGGCCGTTTATTTTCTGATTGAAATGTCGCCCAAATTAAGGCAATGACTAAGCTTTTTTTAAAAATAAGCGGTGTACTCTTTTACTCGCGGACCTTCAAACCCCACCTTATCCATTATCTATAGTTGAATAAAATTAGCTAAAATAAAAGTTTATATAAATGTTTTCAAAATACTTTTGATTACAAATATCGAGATATCATATACTCTTATATTATATTTGGAAAAATGGTCTGAAATTTAGACCATTTTTAGATTTAGACTCTAAATCGAATAACCTGCAATAGTTTTCTATATTATGCTCTATAGCAAATCAGTATACGTATAAATCACTCATCTAAATATCTATATCTCAATTTCGATTGATTAGATCAATTATTACACATTTCGGAAAGTTCGTGCTCCTTGCGTTAAGGCAAAATGCCACTTTCAACAAGTTATTTACTCATTTCAGTTAACTTCTCGAAGGAGAAGTTAATGTTTTCATCTAAAAATCCGATTCCCTGACTTTATGCTTTCTCGACGTTTTAAGCCATTCTGAATCGAATGAGACCAAATTTGGAAAAAGCATGTGTGTTTGTGTACATATGAACAGATTTTTTGAAGCAAATCGACGTTTTCTCAAAAACGGCTGAACCGATTTCAAAATTTTAAAAGCCATTCGATATATCTCGATGAGGACTATTCTTTGTCAGTGCGACGATTTGCCAAGTCGTTTTTTTGTAATTTGGAAAAAAGTGTTAAACTTTTCGTCCACATGTAGGGTCATACTACCGAATCGATTTTAAAAAATCTAAAATTGTTCGAAAGATATTAGTTGGGAATGATACTGATTAGTTTTAAATGAAAATCTGCCGAGCCGTTTTCTTGTAATTCACTGTTGAAAAAAAAAGCCAATATTAATGGAACTTTTCTTTGACGATATGTATTATAGTCTTATAGAACTTATAAGACATGAAAGATTAATGTGTTACGACAAGTAGTTTAATTTAAAAAAATCATCAAAATTTAAGACTTTCCCTTTCGAATTGCCTACGGGAAGTTAAAAAATGTTCTTGAGATAGAAACAAATAATTCATACATAATACAAGGATTGGCATAATGTGAATATTTATACACAATAAAAATAACATTGCTTATATGATATTACACTTATTCAGTTCTGTATGAATTTCTCATAACATAGTGTGTGAACTTTGTAGTGAGAATTGGGTAAATCACATGATTATAAATTAGTATTTTCATTGAAATTAAAAATATGGATTAAACAACTGAAAAATATAATATCAAATTTGTGTAATAAAAGAATGAACTAGTGGTGCATGGCATCCCGCCTTAAGGCAACTTAGGAATAAAACAATGATATATATGTAATAGATAGTGTAGATATTATGTAATTTAGTATATGGCTAATGTACCAGTTTATAAAGCCAATAAAATAATAAAAAAACTAGCTGTAAGTGGAATTCTGTCTTAAGGCAATTAAGGCATCGTGCCTCAAGGCAAATTGCTGGAACTTCCCGTACCAAAAATTATTATTTTTTTAAAAACGATTAACATTTTTGAAAAAAATTTACTTCGAAAAAATAAGATTTTTGACAAACAATTAGACAAAAAATTACTTTTTTTTGAAAAAGAAAATTTTTTTTTTTAAATTTTTTTTTTAATTTTTTTTTTTTTTGAAAAAAAAATGTTTTCTTCATTTTGACATATTTTGAAAGATCTAAACTTTTTTTCAAAGCAATCGTATTGCTTTAACTGCATAAAGACGAAATATCAAACCGCGTAAGCGCCGCGTCGACGTCTAACGCGTAAACATTGGTACGGAACCCATAGGAATGTAAGCCAAAATTATACTTATTGTTAAAATCTCTATAAAATATCTCATAATTTGATGTGCATATGTCTAATGATCATTTTTGACCGCCAAATGGCATTTTTTTTTACTTTTTTCATTAGATCTCCGAGACCGCTGGACCTGCCTTTATAAAAATTTGATCGGTTCTTCACCTTATCAATACAAGTAAAATGCTTTTGAATTATCAAAATCGGACGCTCCGTTCTCTTAAAAACTGAGTTACCGTTTTCGGCACTTTTTGCCCCGTATCTTTGGAACGGCTAGACCTGACTTCGCCAAAAACTAATCAGCACGTCTCCTTATCAATACGAATCGAATGTTTTTTGAATTATTCAAATCGGTTGATCCGTGTGCCCGAAATCGTCGACGAAAATTTGTATCCGCACATACATACACACACGTACATACATACATACATACAAACATACATACATACATACATACATACATACATACATACATACATACATACATACACACACACACACACACACACACATACATCCATTTTTTCTAAGGTATGCCAAAATATTCAGAAACCTCTGAAACGTAAAGATATATAAAAATTTTCATTTTCGATTTTTTTGCGATTACTATAACTTACCCTACGGGAAGTTAAAAAAAAAAGGCAACTTGCTGGAACTTTAACTTTTTTGAAAAAGGTGTAAACGTTTTTGAAAACTTTGAAAGAATGATATGAAAAAAAAATCAGTTTTTTTTATATTTTGAAAATTTTGAGATTTTGGAACTTTATTTCAAAGCAATCTTAATTTTAGAGATAAATATAGAAGCGCGAAAGCGCTTTGTTGCAGTATTACGCATAAACATTGGTACGGAACCCATAAACATATAAAAAAATTGTACATATTAATAAAGCCCCTATAAAATATCAGATAATTTGATGTGCATATGTCTAATAATCATTTTAACTGTGAAATTATCATTTTTGGTTTTTTTGTCCCGTATTTCCAAAACGGCTGTACCTGCCTTTGCCAAAAACTAATCAGCATGTCTTCTTGTCAATCGAAATAAAATCTTCCTTGAATTCTTCAAATCGGTTAATTCGTGTTCACGAAATCGTCGACAAAAGTTTGTATCCGCACATACATTCACTCACACATACATCCACTTTTTCCAAAGTATGTCACAATGTTCAGAAACCTTTGAAACGTACAGATATATATATATATATATATATATATATATATATATATTTTTTATTTTCTAATTTTTTGCGATAAAGTTAATATATTAGTTGAGAGTGGCATTTTGCCTTGTGGTTGTAGAAAGTTGCATGAACTTCTCGATAAGCTTAAATAACATATTTAATCAATAATATTTTTTTGATTCATATATGGTGCCGTATAAATATATTCATTAACTTTACGAAGAAGAAGTTTGTTTTCATCAAAAATTCGATTCGCATATTTTATGTTTTTTGACGTTTTAAGTGCGTGTGTGAACAAATTTTTTGCCGAAAATAGACGTTTTTTCAAAAACGGCTGGACCGATTTCTAAAATTTAGAAGCCAAAATTTGCAACGTTTAGATTTAACTATAAATTTATATTTAAAATTAATAGTTGAAAATTTTATCTAAATATCTAAATTACAATTTAGGTTGGTTAAGTCAATTATTACACATTTTGGGAAGTTTGTGAAACTTGTCTTAAGACCAAATGCCACTTTCAACTAGTTTATTATCTATTTGCTTCAAGAGTTTTACCTTTACTCTTGTTATAACATTGAAAATGTTATATGCATTTGTAGGTTCGAAAATATGTAAGCACATGTTTGAGATAGATATTTGTTTCGAGATATTATAGTTCACAAATAATTGTTTTCAAAATGGCCAACAATTTGTATATTTATTTAGTAGTTGTGTGAGTGATACACACTAAAGTATCTATTATATAAATCTACGTGAATTCGTGACCAACCATTTAACATTTGACATTTTAACTTTTCAACTTGCTTAAGTATTTATTCAGAGAAATACGTGTATATAGGCAGAAACACGAACACACGTAGATTTATATATATATATATATATATATATATATATATATACATGTACATCTTAAGATTATTGACAAAGTTCTATTTGTAAGGCCGTGTGGCAGAAACTATTATTTTGCAACCAATTTCTTCACTCACAGATTTATACAAAAGATTATGTAAGACATTATATTAATAAAAATTTCAGTATTGCACGAAACGTAATGATAATAATTTATATCTTGTGATTAGAAAAAAACAACAGTTTATCGGACTTGCTTAAGAATGTTTTCACACTTAAAGAGGTAATATAATTGGTCATCTATAGCAGGAAAGTTATTCTCATACAATAGTGATGGACAGAATGCAATACGCCGTTGTAATTGATTTGATAATCCAAGTAATACATGTTCAATTATTTAATACCTTGGGGACTGCACTAAAAATTGGGAATTGGCTCTCTTCCTGCTAATAATCTAAAGGTATTTATTGGCCTGAGCTAATTTTCACATCTGATTGCTATTTTGTACGATGGCTATTCGAGAAATATTTACAAACTCTATGGGTTCTTCTATCTTTTTTTGTATTATAAACTTCCTGTAGTATGGCATCATGCGCTAAGGCAAATTGCTGGAACTTATAGATTGGACTTTTCATATAAGTTTACATGAAAAGTAAATAAACAAAATTTAATGATTTCCTTCAAAGGGTAGTTAATTAGAATGAAGAATCTTGTCTCATAATTTTAAGGATTATATAAACTAAATTGCAAAGATAAAATTATTTATGTCGAGTAATTTAGCTAGAATTAAAATAAAATCCGCGAATATTAAAATAAAATTTTCAACAAAAAAAAATTTTTAAAATTAAAATTTTTTTGTGTTAAATTTTGTAATAAAAATGTATTTTCTTTTATTTTCCAAATACAGTCGTTTCGTCAACACAAGCAAAAAGTTTTTTGACTTATTCAAATCGAATTCTTCGTTTTCTCAAAAACTAACATTTCTTTACACATTTAGCCTTGTATTTTCGAAACACCTAATTCTGTCTTTGTCAAAAACTAATCACCACTTCTCCCCTTCATTACGAATGAATGTTTTTTGAATCATTCCAATCGATTACGCGATTTTGGCAGCAATCGAGTTTCTATTTTTCACACTCTTTGCTTCGTATCAAGGAAACGGCTGGACCGACCTTTTCCAAAAACTGTTCAGCACTAATCCCCATTAGGAGGAATCGATTGCTTTTTTAATCATTCAAATCGGTTGAGCGATACTCCCAAAAACGTCGACGCAAAATTGTATTCACACATATATAAACACACACACATCAATTTTTTATGTGGTATGCCAAAATGTTCAGAATCCTCTAAAACGTGAAGATATGCAAAAATTTTTATTTTCGATTTTTGGCCATTTTAGTTATAGTACGCATCAAATTACCAGAAATTTTATAGAGATTTTAATAATAAGTACAAATTTTGTTCACATTCTCATGAAGCTTACCCTCCACATAAATGTAAATTTCCGAAAAAATCAAAATGTTGTCGGAAGTTTCATCAATTTGCCTAAAAGCTCGATGCCATGTATCACTCTACATATTCAGTTTGTTACAAGTCGATATTACATAGAATACATAGCCAGTACGAGAACTCGAACTGAGTACCAGTGGCATGCTGAGCGTGTTCGCACTAATTCTACATATAAGTTTTAAATTGACGCTATATTCACATACAAAAATTGTTTTTCATCATATATATGGCATTTTATTCTTATGTTCATTAAAACTTGATGCAAAACATGTAGTTGCAATTTTCTTAAATAAAATTTCCATTGAATTAACTTGTAATCTTCTATATATATATATATAAATAAGTCTGGTTTTCCTTCCTGACGAAATAACTCGAGAACGCACGAACCGATTTCGACAATTTTGTTCGAAAGGTCTCGGGCTCCGCAAGGTTTATAGCTAAGAAAATTAGTGGTGCATGGCATCGTGCCCTAATGCAAATTGCTGGAACTTCATGCACCGTAATTAAAAATTTGAGTAATAAAAATAATCAACAATTGTTTTAAATAATTTCAAATAAATTATCTCTTATATATATATATATATATATATATATATAAATTAGTCGGGTTTTCCTTCCTGACGAAATAACTCCAGAATGCACGAACCGATTTCGACAATTTTGCATTCGTTGGAAAGGTCTCGGGCTCCGCAGGGTTTATAGCTAAGAAAATTAGTTGTGCACGGCATCGTGTCTTAATGCAAGCTGCTGGAACTTCAGCTTGCATTAAGTAATTAAAAGTTCGAGTAATAACATTAGTGAGAATTATCAGAATTATGCTTGGTTAAGTCAACGAGCAATTCTTGCTGCAAAGAATAATGAATGAATTACTGAATTTCACCATTCAATCAAAAATTGCTGGCGATTTGGTGACATACCAATTATTCCGACTGGTCTTCCGCTTGGCTTTAAACGATTGCAATTTCCAGTTTGCCTTGCGTTTGCAATAACAAGTCCCAAGGCCAATCGCTTTAAATGATAAATGCGGGATAAATTTCAAATAGATTATTTACAAAATCATCGTTTTTCACATGGGCAGTTATACGTTGCCTATTCACGAGTTGGAAAACCATCTGCTTTGTTTGTGTTAACGTCAGACCAAAAAACAAAAATTGTGGTTTACCAAAGAGCACTTCAATGAAACGGATAATTTGCGGATTCACTTTCATTTACTTAGAGAAGTTCAACTAAAAAACACTTCATTTTTGTAATCGCAATAAATTCATTACTGTTGTATAATAAAATCAAATTTTTCCTTTTCAAATATAAAACAAAAAAAAATTCTTCATTTTTCTCACGAAACCATCTGGTGGCGAAACGGAGTTCGTCGGGTTTGCTAGTATTTTATATAATGAATTTATACTATTTTCAAATGATGTACCAAAAATTGATAATAAGCTTTTTATAGAAGCTTGTAAATATAATAATTTAAAGTGACGAAATTACAAGTAGGTTTTATTGAACTATGTATGCGTCAGTATTGTTAAAAATCATATGTTATATGTGAACTTTATTTTATATGCCAGCGGCGTGTATGATCGAATGCAATGTCGTATGGGTCAATTCATTTGCATAAAATAAGATGAAATGCTGGAAATGTTTGTTTATATATATATATATATATATATATATATATATATATGTGAGTGTGTGTTGGTGCGTGTGTGCATAAACAACCTGGCACGGCTAACGTTATTTTACCACATATAACGCCACTCAATAAATCCGTAGGAATACACATAAATGATGTAGTAATGTAATCATCCATATGATTTGTAGGAAGCAACAACTTTAAAAAGATATATGTCAAAATTTCATGAGAATCGAACGATTAGTTTACATGTTACAGAGGTTCAAGTGACGCTACTTTTGAGTTTTTTGAATCCATGCATTCAAAGCAGTTTTGTGGGATGATTTATCATTGATTTTTGATGGGTAAAAATGCCCTTGCTGTCAAAGTATCGATTGATAAGTGTTATCTGGACAGTTCTAAATCGAGGTATATGTGTGAAGAATTCGTTTGCTGATTTTAATCGTGGCCATACACTGACGATGCTGAACACTCTGGAAAGTCAATTGAGGTGGTTATCCCGGAGAATATTAAAAAAGTCCACCAAAACGGTTTGAAAAACCGTAAAGTAAATTGCCTGAGATAGCTGACACCCTAAAGATATCAATAGTAATTTAAAAATACGAGGTGTGTTCAAAAAGTACCCGGAATTACTAATAATTAAATTTCGCGGGTCTGGAGTGTCTGATTGTCAAAATTTTTTTTTATTGTGTTGGTATACATGCCCCTAAAGTATGATGAAATTTTCAGCTATATTCACTGTTTACTTTGTCTGTGGTAGTCGCTAAGGTTCGACGTGTTTTTCTGAGCTCGGCGATTTTTACAATGGAAGAATTGAAAAGTCAAAGAATTTGTATTAAATTTTGCGTAAAAAATGAAATAAAGTGTTGCAAAGTGCAAAAATTCACCAGATATGGCTCCGTGTGACTTTTTCCTATTCCCAAAGTTGAAGAGACCCATGAAAGGACGGCGGTTTTCCTCGATTGAAGAAAATCGCTGAGAGTGCTCAAGGACATATCAAAAAGTGAATATCAAGGGTGCTTCGAAAATTGGAAAAAACGCTGGCATAAGTGTATTATATCTGGGGGGGACTACTTTGAAGGGGACCACATTAATGTAGACGAATAAATAAATATTTTTTTGAAAAAACGAAAATTCCGGGTACTTTTTGAACAGACCTCGTATATAGTATGGTAATTTAATAATATATAGTATAGTATAGTAATTTTTACAGAGGTAACACTGTATATAAAATTGATTTTATTCTACAATAGCAATGATTGCCATTTTTTAACTATTTTCCTGAAATTTGTCACCTGTCCCTTTTCACTCGATAGACTGTAAATAGATACAATGCCGTATTTTAAATTTTAAAAGGATTTTTGTAATAGCAAAATTGTTTAACTAATGCAAAATAAAAATTTCATGAGCATAAAAATGAATTTCATTATTTTTTTACAAGGATTAAATCGTAAACAATCTTGATCTGGTATTTTGTGAGAAATATTTAATTTTTTATTATTTAACTTTTAATTAAACTTATCGCTTAAGTTTCTTAACTTACTCTACATTTATTTACTATTTTTTTCATTGTTCATACCTCCGCAAATGTAAAAGTTAAATTGGTCCTTCTCAGCCCATCCACATGCAAGTTGTTATATATGTTATATGAAAATAACTCTAAAATATAAATTGAAATAATAACATATCTAATACAACAATTAAATAACGCACACTTAAATTATATTCATAATCTAAATAAAAGAGCTCAAAACCTACCAACGAGATGAAATACTTTTGTGATGAATTCTGATAGCACCGTCGTACGAATGAAGTTGGTGGATCATTACACAACTATTGCCTTCTACTTTAGAATAGCATTGTTAGAAAATTATATACTTGAATTGTTTTTTAATAACTTTTAGCCCCGCTTTATCAAATTCATTATTTAACTATAAATGATCGTAATTTTAAATAATATTATATTAATTATTCGGCTCATATCAAATGAGCTGTTTTGTCGAGAGCATCTATTTTATGAAAAGAAAGTGCTTAGCGAGTCACTCTCTCCTCGAATCGTGTTAATTCAAATCGCAGTATCTACATTATCGTGACATGTGTGTTATACATTTGATTTATAGTATTATTTAAAATTGAATTACAGGATACAAGCTGGTGCGACTCTTTATTTACTTTTTAACTTCCCACAGGAAAAGTTTTCGTCAAAAAATCCGATTGCTAATTTTATGTTTCCTCGACGTTTCAAGCCGTTCTGAGTCGAATTAGACAAAATTTGGTAAAAATATGTGTGTGTGAACAGATTTGTAAACAACGAATTACCTGAGATTGAAAAAAATTGAGAGAGTGAAACATTTTACAGCTTTACCATAGATTTGTATGGTACCTAGTTTCCTATCATAAACTGCTGTAACTTCTGATTTTAATATTCAATCTCTGTATTATTTTTAAAAAAATTCTCTTTACGCAAATCATCTATTGACTATGTACTAATTGTACGCATCGGGAATTTGTACAATGAAAAAATGGGAGGGGGGGTGTACAATCCTTGATAAAAATTAATTGTTTTTTCATAAGGTCATAAGATCAGTAAAAAAGACTCACTGACAATATGCTAAAAAAATAAGGTTGTATGCATTTTTCCATTCCGCATTATGAAAATTAAGAGAAAATTAAATCCAAAATTAGAAAAAAAGTTAGGGGTGGATCGCCCTTGATAAAAAGAAAGAGTATTTTCAAGTAAGATTTAAGCTTTTCCTTAATGCTCAAAAATCTGAACTGAAATTGTTAAAAATATTAAATGCCTGAACGCAGGATAAAAACTGAATGAATCACTAAAATGGCCATAGAAAAATAGAGGTAGGTGTATTTTTCAATGCCACATTATAAGAAAATAAAAACAAAAAAAATCGTCCAAAAATACGAAAACAAAAGTTACGGGTGAACAACCCTTATTATTTAGGGGTATGAAAAATAGATAGTTACTGATTATCAGATCTACTTAATACGTATAAAAAATTTAGTGTAAATCGGTGAATCCGTTTCGGAGGAGTACGGGAACGACTTTGTGCTCGCAAATTTTATATGTATATATATATATATAAGTATGTATATATATAATATAAACAGTGGTGTTGTGCTAATATTTTTTTGCCGAAACGCTAAAATTAAAAAAAAAACGGTTCAAAAAACGGTTCTCATGTTTGTTCCGGTTCCGTTCGAAAAGGAAAGAAACAAAAATCATTACAAAATCCATTTTGTCCACATATATGCATGTTTATTACAATAATAGGAATGTTTAATAAAAATTAGTTAAATTTTAATTTACAAAATTCATTTATTAAATTACTTTCTGTATGTAGCGATTTTTTAACTTCCCGTGGGGTAAGTTATAGTAATCACAAAAAAATCGAAAATGAAAATTTTTATATATCTTTACGTTTCAGAGTTTACTGAATATTTTGGCATACCTTAGAAAAAATGGATGTATGTGTGTGTGCGTGTATGTATGTGTGTATGTGTGTGCGGATACAAATTTTCGTCGACAATTTCGGGAACACGGATCAACCGATTTGAATAATTCAAAAAACATTCGATTCGTATTGGTAAGGAGACGTGCTGATTAGTTTTTGGCGAAGGTAATTCAAGCCGATCCGAAGATATGGAAAAAAAGTGCCAAAAACAGTACCTCAGTTTTTAAGAGAACGGAGCGTCCAATTTTAATCATTCAAAAAACATTTTACTTGTATTGACAAGATAAAGATTTGATCAAATTTTCATAAGGGCAGGCCTAGCGGTTTCGGAGATCTAACGAAAAAAGTAAAAAAAATGCCATTTGGCAGTCAAAAATGATCATTAGACATATGCACATCAAATTATCAGATATTTTATAGAGATTTTAACAATAAGTATAAATTTTGTTTACATTCCTATGGGTTCTGTACCAATGTTTACCCGTTAGACAGCGACGCGGCGCTTTCGCGCATTATATTTTGTCTCTATGCAGTTAAAACAGTACGATTGCTTTGAAAAAAAGTTCAGATCTTCCAACATATGTCAAAATAAAGAAAAAAAAATTTTTTTAATTTTTTTTTTCAATTTTTTTTTCAAAAAAAAGTAATTTTTTGTCAAATTTATAGTTTCTCAAAAATCTTATTTTTTCGAAGTAATTTTTTTTCAAAAATGTTAATCGTTTTTTAAAAAAATAATAATTTTTGGTACGGGAAGTTCCAGCAATTTGCCTTAAGGCACGATGCCCTAATTGCCTTAAGACAGAATTCCACTTACAGCTAGTTTTTTTTGAATTTCTTTTGCCGGCCCAAAAATATTTTGCCGGATCGACGTTTCGGCCCGACGACACCACTGAATATATATATATATATATATATATATATATATATATATATTTATATATTCATGTATGTGTATATTAATGACAACATTGTGGTGATAATGCCAGATTTATAATTAATTCATTGCACTCAAGGTTTTTATTTGTTTTAAATGCATGTGTAAGGTATATATGCGCTACAGAAACAATATAGAATTATTTAAATACTCGTTTATATCATCATCACTATTGTTGACTGCCTCGATCAGTGCACTTAAATTTATTCATATTACATAATTATATGTTATTAGTTATAACATGTCATGATGATCTGCCAAAGACCTATTTCTGTATTTATATCGTATGATATGGATGCAAAGAGTAATAGATAAAAAAATTGTACCAGCGGACCTTTAACCCCCGATTTACCCTACACTACAATTTTTGCTCTACCTACATTTAGTAGAAGATAAATTGTTAATAATGTATATGCCCAAGAACCATATCCGGAAATAACGTTAATTTAATTGCTATGTAAGGTAAAGCGGGGTTTAAAGGTCCGCAGGTAAAATGCCCAACATCATTATCTCAAAAACGATTAACTATTTGAGCCGACGATGACTCACAAACTGATAAATGCCAGTACTTATTGAATTAAAGTGAATGGCTATTAAATTTTTAGAATCGATGCAGCCGTTTTTTGAAAACGTCGACGAGAGGTCGAAAATCGGCACACATACCCTTGTAATTAAATATAATACAAAAAAATGTCCTCCAGACTAAACTTTTTGCCCCTTCTGTGAGATAAAGAGGTATAGATCACATATTTTTGAAAAATAGCAATAAGCATACTTGAACAATTAGGAATTAACTGGTAATTTTACTGAACATAGTTTAATGGTTCCTTGTTTGAAATCCATTTTTGGTTGTGACGTAATTGATTATAACGAGCCCTTATAATTTTATTGGCTGATAATTAGAGAACATTAATTCGCGATTTATATAACCTTTTCCACTCGCGAATTACGAAATTAATATGAATGTTGTCGCCGGACCGGCGGCATCCTGGTGGAAAAGGCTAATCCGCTAAATAAATATTTATAACTATGTTTTTTATGTAAATTGGGGTACAGCAGAGATTGAAAGTCCGCGCATAAGAAGGTCCACCACCGATATCACTAGTAAAGTTGAGAGTTTTTCAACAACAGTATTTGAAAGTAGAGGAAAAAAATATTACCTATCACCTTGATTCTTACGACGTTGCTATCGGAAGAAAAACGTTAATGTTTGAAATTTATAATAAAAGATATTTTTTCTTATGCCTCTTCGATTGGAATAAAGGCAGAAATTAATATGTATGCTGTTATATATTTTAAATGTCATTACGCACATAACCACGTATATGAAATATTTATAATTTGAGGATACAAATTTATTAATCGATTAAATGTCGATCGCCTTCAAAAAACTCGATCGATTCTGCTGACAAATACTGCTTGCAGCTTTAACATTGTATTGTATACTTTTAATTAATTATATATACATACCATACATACATACATACCATACATACATACATACATACATTATATATATATATATATATATATATATATATATGTGCGTGTGTGTGTGTATGTCAAATGTCAAACGTCAAAATTTATGGGAAATTCGAGAAAAATGGATTTACGATTTTTGAAAAAAAAAATTTCACAGTTCAAAAAATATAATTCAAAAACATACATATATATTTATATCCAACATTTATATCCAAATTAGATGAAATGCTATATTAAAAATCACTGTTTATAGTTTTAAATCTAATTAAAAATCAATGTTTATAAATGTTAATAAATGTTGTCATGAAAAAAGTGAAATTTCATTTGTCAATATTTATGAAAATAATTAGATGAATAAATTTATAATTTATATTTATTTGATTAGTCTACCAAATTATTTTGGATACCAGAACTTCATCAAAACATTATAGATCATAATAAAAAAGCGGTATATTGAAATTATAATTAATCATAAACAAAATTTTGACAGTAAAAAAAAATTATTCAAAGTTATGTTATAGGCAATATTGCCAAACAAATTATAGATACAAAACATTATTGTAAAACAAATATTATAATATTATATTAATTTTCGACCAAGAAGGAAATATTTTGACATTTATAAATTTAGTGCATATTGGATATATGAAATTGACATTCACTAATTTTCAATTAAATGCAAATGTAACTAGCTGTAAGTGGAATTCTGTCTTGAGGCAATTATGGCATCGTGCCTTAAGGCAAATTGCTGGAACTTCCCGTACCGAAACAAAATGTTCGAGGAATACTGCATGTTTTCAAATAGATTATTATAAATATTGTAACATTGTCTAATATTTATAAGAATTATATAAACTGAATTACAAAGTTGAAATTATTTGTAAAGTATATTAGAACTATAGTCAGAATTAAAAATAAAATCTGAATTATTTTCGATATACAAAAAATTAAAAAAAAAAAAAAGTTGAAACAAATTTTTTTTTCAAAAATCAATTATTTTGTTAAGACAAGCAGAAAGTTCTTTGAAGCATTTAAATCGGACGCTTAGTTCTCTCAAAATCTGCCATTTTTTACATATTTAGTTCCGTATCTTCGAAATGGCTGAGCCTGCCTTTGCCAAAAACTAATAAACACTTCTCCCAACCATTACTAATTAAATGTTTTTTAGATCATTCAAATCGGATACTCCGTTCTCTCAAAAAGTCGATTTCTATTTTCTGCATTCTTTGCTCCGTATCTCCAAAACGGCTTGACTTGTCTTTGCCAAAAACTAATCAGCTCTTTTCCCAATGAATAGGAATCGAATATTTTTTGAACCATTCAAATCCGTTGATTCGTGCGCCCGAAAACGTGACTGGAAATTTGTATCCATACATACATACACACACACACACACATCCATTTTTTCTGAGGTATGCCAAAATGTTCAGAAACCTTCAAAACGTCGAGAAATGTAAAAATTTTCAATTCCGATTTTCGGCCCATCACAATAACTTACCCTACGGGAAGTTAAAAATCAAATATTTATATAAAAAATTGTATATTCCCATGTAGAAATTAATATCGGTACAATATATTACCAACATTGGTTTTCAACCAATATTGGATAAAGATACTGCGTTGATTTAGATTAAAATCTAATTTACTCATTCATTAATAAAAAAATTGACATAAACAAAATTAAAATAAACAAAACACTATGATGCGTTGGAATTAATTATCGAAGTGTAAAGAAATTTGTGTAATTAAAATATAATATTATTAATCTAACAGTTAAGATATATTTTGATTGTCATCGCAAATGCTAATCTTACAGGAAATTGTAACCTCTTAAATGGAATAGTACAATCTGAGGGTATCATTGGAATCTGACAAAAACGAACTAGACAAACTAAATACTAAATTTCGACCGAAAAGAAAATAGTTAGACAGTTATAATTAATTTGAAATAAAATGAAAAAATCTTTATGTAACAAATTATTTATTTCCACAATATTCCTGTGTTGATCTAGCCAAACTTATGAATTTAACAATTACATAATTTATTCATCGATGGCTTAAAATAATTATTAACTTATTAAAAAATAAATATTATTTAGATAAAGGGTCATTTAATTAGAGATATTTCTTTGTTGAAACACAAAAAAAAAATTATTGACATATTTGACATGGCAAAAGTATAATAAACAAAATACTATGATGCGAGTCAATTAATTTTTGAAGTATGAAATGTCAAATATTTTGAAAATTATAACAAGTTTTTAACTATTTGTCAGAAAGAATATATTTTATTACAAATTTATACCCATATCAGGCACCAAAGTAATAAATACTATTTATAAAATGACATTATTTATAGACAATATGATTTTAATGCATATCTTAATTATATGTTTTGACATTTGCTAATTCAAAATAAATTAAAAAGAATTGAAAACAACGTCATAAATCGGATATTTATGGAAAAAATGTTTCACTTGATTTCAAATAAAAAATATAAAAAAAATTGATTGCGATGCCAAAATAGATAGTATACATCTAAAATTGTAGTATAAATATTACAATTTTGATAAAGAATCATCCATTATTTTACAGTACGAAAATTGATAAAAAATTAATAAAAGTGCCAAAAATCAAACATTTAATAGTTTTGTACTCGGATTCCTCAGAACTTTATACATATTAGTTTTAGGGATAGTATGAATATCAATTTATAGTCGGAAATTTATATTATGATTCGTAAGTAATCACAAATTAAAAAAAAAATCATTGAAATCGGTGAGTGTATAACCATAAATTTATCATAAATCTCAAAGAAAATATTAAGGGCTTATAGCAAGTTCCCAATAGTATGTGACCAATGAAACCATTCCTAAATACAGCATCATAGAGCATGTTAAAATGTAAGCAAGGTAAATAGGACATAATACCAAATAGGATATATCTTATTATATATATCTTATTATATATAATTTATAAAAGTCACTTGGTTATTCATTATAAATTTTGTAATGTACTCATTTATTCAAATCTTTAATTATTTCATTTTATTTATTATTTAAGTTTGAAAAAACACTTTAATCAATAGTATTGATCCATCATATTCAAATTTAAATCAGATTTTATTTATTTTTGAATTCATATGAATTTTTTATAACAAAAGGTTTGAAATGTTGATTGTCAAACGGATTCAAATTTCAATCAAGTGGATTTTAATAAGGGCCGTCGCAACGCGAGGCTGGGTATGCTAGTATAATATATATATATATATATATATATATATATATATATTTAATGTTAATGATCCTACAGATCACATAAACCGTAGTTGCCACAAGTTTATCGACAAACTCGTTACTAATAAACAGTTACCCAAAGACATAGCTTCAAATTTAAAAAACTTACATCCTTACCACCCAAGATTATACTGTCTTCCCAAAATCCATAAACCTGACTTACCTTTCCGTCCTATTGTATCAGACATTAACTCACCACTTTATAAATTATCAAGATATATAAACAATTCCATAACTCCGGTCACCAAACAATCCCCATTTCACATAAAAAATTCTTTCGAGTTTGTCGAAAAACTTAAACATATTACAGTTCCAAATGATAACGTTTTAATTAGTTTAGACGTAGTATCATTGTTTACAAACGTTCCATTAGACCTTATCCTTGAAGCCATAACAAAAAAATGGCACGATATATCCTTCCATACTACAATTTCCCTACACTGGTTTCGAGAAACAATAAAATTTTTAATTTCTAACACATATTTTGAGTTTGATAGTAAGTTTTACTTCCAAACATTTGGTACACCAATGGGATCTCCAGCCTCCCCATCTTTAGCTGAAATAGCCCTTCAACACATAGAATCCACAATTTTAAATTCCTACAACAAACAAATTTTTTACTACCGATATGTTGATGACATCATAACATGCATCCCAAACAGTGACACAACAACTCTGGTAAATTCTTTTAATGCCCACAACCAACACCTACAATTCACTTATGAATTAGAAAATAATAAATCTATCAGTTTCTTAGATGTACAACTCTTTCGCGATAATATAATTTCGCAATAATATAATAACTGATTGGTATCACAAACCAACATACTCAGGCCGTTATCTTAATTACCACTCTTACCACCCCCTCTCTATCAAAATAGGCACAATCATAAACTTAATTGACCACGCATTATTATTATCACACAGTAAATTTCTAAGAAAGAATCTCTCTCTCATTTCACAAATCCTAACCAAAAACTCCTACCCACACCACCTCATCCAATCCATAACAAAAAATAGAATCTTATATCTCCAAAACCGTCACAATAATTTAATTGATAACCCAAACCTTGAAAACTATGTAGGAACTATAAGTTTACCTTTCATTAAAGAATTACAGTACCCGTGGAGAAAACTTTTCAATAAAAATAACATTAGAGTAGTTTTTAGTTCCGAAAACACTTTTTCAACTCTTTTTACAAAATTAAAATCAAAATTTAACCCGAGAATGTTAAGTAATCTAGTTTATAAGCTTAATTGTCTAGACTGTAATTGCGTCTACATAGGTGAAACTAGTCAGAACCTGCACAAAAGAACATCTCAACACAAAAACAATTCTAAAAATAAAAATCAGAATAAAACACAATTAACAGATCATATTAACCAACTCAAACATAACATTGATTTTTCCAATCCCACGATCCTACATTTCGAAAATAATTTATTTAAAAGACGATTTAGTGAAGGATGCTTAATATCTTTACACAAGGATACAGCCATAAATTTAAGAACTGACAACAATTCGCTTTGCAATGACTATAAAATAACTCTCGACTATTTTCAAAAACGTCACCATATCTGAATGAAGCGTGTATTTTTATTACTTTATTATTTTACAAAAAACATATGTCTGCTGGTCTTTTTACACTTTCTCAAAAAATTGTAAACACAATTCATTCAGTTTTTAGACATTAGTCAACTTGTACACACTAGAATGTAAGGAAAAAAATTGTTCAAAAAAATTAATTAGTTTAAATGTTCCAATTATTAATAGCCTGGTTTATCACAGTATAATAGTGTAGTGTATTTTTTGTATAATTAATCCTGTAAGTACTTATATATAAGTTATAACTTTATATTATTTCCTCCTACATCATATAAAATCTTTTAGTTTTCCACTGAATGACGGTCTCGATGAAGACCGAAACGTATGGATAAATAAAGTACTTAAAAACTACTTTAGTTTTTTTTTTTCTTTACTTGGTGTTACTGCCCGATTTTAAATAACCTATCAATATATATATATATATATATATATATATATATATATATACATATATGTGTTAATATGCGTACAAAGTTAAATACAACTGATTTTAATGTATATATATATATATATATATATATATATATATATATATATACTCGTATATCTTATATATAAAATTCTTCTGTAACAATGTAAGTTTCATTAATCCTCCTAAACTATAATTCGTATTTTCACGAATCTTCCTGAAGTTTGTTCGGGAAATTTTCTAGAATGTTTTGATTCATAGAAATATAGTTAGATTGTAGAAATAAATGGAAAAAAATACAAAAAACCGCTTATCATTGTTTGACCTTTAAAATATTTAAGGCATGGTTTGACATTAAAAACAAATGACAACTGTCATTTGCCAAACATTTCTATTCACTTATAGGCTAAGGCAATATTAAAATATAATAAATTCATGATTAAAAATAAAGAAAATGTAATGTCTACATTATTATTGTCGAAAAGCAGCTGAGATGTGCCATAATTAAAATAATATAAGATGCAAATAAATAAATAAATGCGTCTGACAGTCTGCGCATGCGTCTGACGCACACGGCGAATCGTGTTCTTAATGTACACGTGCTTTTGCTTGCAATAATTTTGTTTGCGCACTTTGCGAACAGATTCGCCGTACGAATTCGTGCAAAGAAGACGAGCCATAAGTGATTGCGCTCAAAAATATTCAATTTGCGGTCGTTTTGCCTTACTATACTAAGTCACAATACAAAAAAAAATATTTAGAAGTTTCATTGTGTCAAAAATTCATATGGTTGCATTTTGTACGGAATATTTACTTAATGGAGCGCTTTGGGTCTGAACTTTTTTTACTGTTTTCCAATTCGTTTGGAATTTTGGAATTAGGCTCATCTTACTCTCAAGTTCAAAAGTGAAAACAATTTAGACTCCTTTGCACTACCCGGAGGGATGCCATTTCTTTTCAGTGGTGTAATAACGTTGGGTGTGGATAAAAGAACTAATTATAAGAGAAAAATGTTTAATAATGTTTTTCAAAAAAGCAAATATTTTTCAAGTTACTAGCTACTGAAAATTTGTTTCTTTTTTGCGTTTTTCATCGTTTTTTGCTAATATCTTCAAAAATATACATTTTAACGAAAATTATGTAATGAACAAAATTATATCAATAAAAATCCTAATAAATCGCTATTTTACAGTGTTTTAGGAACAATATTAGGTTAATTATGAAAATCGGATTTTATAGTTCTCCAAATAAGCTTTAAAAGAAGTACTTCTGCGTGTAAAATAGCTATCATGCAATTAAAAGACGCATACAATGTTTTTTTTTTCATTTAAATCAAAGAGTTTATGAGTGCCATTTCCACCAAAATTAAAAATAATCGTTTTCCATCTATAAAAGTATATATATATGAAAATTCAAGGTATTTTTTAAACCAATTATTGCTTTTTATTATTTTTTGTTACACAAATATTGATAGAGTTCTAATTGTTTAAAGAGTGCGCGGCTGTCCAGCCGGAGTGTCTTTCGAGCCTTTTAACCCTTCGCCGTTTCAAAATAAAAGAAGCTACGGTAAAATTTATGATAGAGAAAGTTGTAGCTCATTTAATCACCTTTAAAATAGTATAGTACAAGTTATGATAAAATCAGAATTAAAAGAGTTATAATCCAATTAATGCGAGGGGTGATGACAAAATGCAAATTGTTTTCACTTCTGAACTTTAGATTAAGATTAGCTGGGCATACGTTTTTTTTCCTCTCCATTTACTGCAATAATTTTGTTGATAGTAGGTTGAATAGAGCATATGTAAACAAATTTTGACAAATTAATTCACATCAAATATGAACTTAAGTAATAATGTATATTGAATTATTAGTGTGAAAAATGCAATTTAGATATTAAAATACTAAAAGCCAGTTAAAATATGGTACGAAATTATAAAAATTGTAGGCAACATTATTGAAGTAATTATTTTGGGTAGAAAAATCCAAGGTGATATTGTATCTTGACCGCATGCTATATATTAATTCTTTCTGAATTTGTTATACTTTTTAAAAGATTTCAATTTTCAACACGTGTATCTATGCTATGACCATAAATACATAGTGATAAATTTGGAAAATCAATGTTTTAGCCGTGAATAAACAAAAAATCATTCATTTAAACATCCACATCTACAGGTATGTCTAAAAATATTGTATAACCCTTAAATTGAATAAAATAAATTGAGCTATTGGAAATAAATTTGTTCTATAAATCGCAGTGTTTAATTTTTAATATATAATTTTATTGAACATATTTTAATATTTGTTAAAGGGATAATTAAAGTGTTAACTGTGGGATGTGAGAATAATTATTTTATTTGAAACAGTACTAAATTTAACATCACTCAAATATTGGTGTGTAAATAGTAACTCGAAAAACAATAATGATTATTTTTAACTGAACGGTATAAATATTAGTATGGGATATTAAAAAAACGTAGAGGTGGGTACAGGACAACGTCTGTCGGGTCATCTAGTATATATATATATATATATATATATATATATATATATATATATATATATATATATATACACCATATTCCTGCTTAGTAATTAACATTTATTTTGTAACAAAACCTTAAACCCCACATTAGATTTCTCCTATTAAAATTTAAAAAATATAATTAACTTTGAAATCAGTTTCAGAACATAATTAACAATAAGTCAAATATCCATATATTGATTATTCTAACAAACGCTACTGTAAACTCATTATATATGCCTCGATACACAAAACTAACTTTCGTTTTTTATTTCACAATACAAATACGTAAACGTATATATATATATATATATATATATATATATATATGTGTGTGTGTATATGGTTAAGGTATATTCTATACTATCTAGGCTATATAACAAGGTACAATATAAAAATAAGGAACTTGTTCCGGAAATTATGGTATCATATAATAAACTTTGCAATAAGCAACGATAATGACGTTTGTTTGCCCGGATATTTGTGTGAATGTGTGCACTCATACATTTCGATTTATATATATATATATTCATATATATATATATATATATATATATATATATATGTACATATATATCCCAATCGCCGAATTAAACGATATTTAATTTAGAAAAATTATTTATTACAATATAATTCCGACACTTAATATGTGTCATCAGTCAGTATTCAAACCAGGAAAAACACAAAAACATGAAATTTAATAAAAATACTAAAATTGTGTAGAAGAACATCATAACTGATAAACAATTAATAAAAAAAAAATTAAAGGAGCGCATAATAATGCCCCAATATGAAACGTGTTCACTCAACGCAGTAAAGAGCAAAAAAAACGATTTGGTTTATTATATATATATATATATATATATATATATATATATATATATATATATGTGTGTGTATGTGTATATATATATGTGTGTGTATGTGTATATATATATATATATATATTCATTGGTATTTGTTGTAATGGGTGTAAGTTTGGGTACTAAAGATAAAAGTTATTAATTAAAGCTAAAAAAATGATAAAAGTGTAACTAAACGATTTATAGTTAAATAGAGTAAGATTTGTATGTGAGTGAAGTTTTAGAACTTTAAATACTTACACAAAATTAATTATACAAAAATACACTACACTATTACACTGTGATAAACCAAGCTATTAATAACTGGAACATTTAAACTAATTATTTTTTATAATTTTTGGTTACATTCTAGTGTGTACAGAATAACGAACGTTATATATATATATATATATATATATATATATATATATATATAGGGTGGTCCTTAAAATGATCATTTTCGAATTTCCTTGCTCTCAAGGGATCAAATGATTCCAAATTGATAGAAAACAATTCTCTGAAAGTTTTAGCTCTCAATATTAACTTTTAGATAGTGCGCAATTCAATCAAACTTCGTATGGAAAGAGCATGGAAAATTAAAAAAAAATGTTTTAGGTATAACTTAGCGACAAATGAATGAGTTTTATTCATTCATTTGTTCGCTAAATTACATCTAAAAAACATTTTTAAAATTTTTGAAAAATTTTTCATGCTATTTCGATACAAAACTTTGATTGAATTGCGCTCTATCTAAACGTTAATATTAAGAGCTAAAACTTTCAGAGAATTGTTTTTTACCAATTTGGAACCATTTGAGCCGCTGGGAGCAAGCAAATTCGAAAATGACCATTTTAAGACCACCCTAATATATATATATATATATATATATATATATATATATATACATATCAGAATTATGCAATTTCATAATATGTCTGATGTTCGAGTGATCTACAAGCAACGCAATAAATTATAAAATAACATCTCTATTGCAATCTTGAACCTGAAAGCGATGTTTAATTACATCATGTATATATATATATATATATATATATATATATATATATATATCAATAGATACACACATACATACGTGTATATACATATATACATATAAATTTGAAAATGATCATTTTAAGGACCACCCTTATATATATATATATATATATATATATATATATATATACATATATATATATATATATATATATATATATATATATATATATATATATATATATATCTATATATATACATGTATGTATATATATATATATATATATATATACATATACTAGCTGATCCGCCAAACCCTATTTTGCAATAAAAAATATTTCTAGAAAATTTTTAGTATAAAAATATCTGATTAATTGTGAGTGCAGAAGTATGTAATAAATACATAATATTAAAAGTGTATAATATAGCGATATATAATCGAAAGCGACAGGTGACTCATTTTATATGGCTGGTTTGCCCACTGTAACGCAAATTAAATACAAATGTTTCTGGGGAACAATTTGAAATTGATTGCATTTAAATTAAATAGCAATAGTTTTATATCTAGATCAAGATTTTGATATATAATTATCGGGATTTTGAATAATTTCCTAATTTATGAATTACAAAGCGAAATAGGTTTGTATGGTACAATGGTACCCAGTTCTCTCAAATGCTATTGTTTCTTTAAATTTTAAAATTAATTACTACATTTTTTTCTATGTACTGCTTGTGCTCATCAGAATCAGTAGTGATTGTAAAATGCAATAATCAATCGATAACTTGACGCATCTAGTTTTATCGATAGTAATCTCTTCGTCGCCAATATCCGAGAATTGTTTTGGAAATGTTTCGGCGAAAAGTGCAGATGTTTTTAAGCATTTCCATTACGCTCGTAAAAATCTTGATCGGAACTCACAGCCAGTGAAAAACGTTCACAAAAATTCACAAAACGATAATTAAGAAGTTATCGAGCTAAATAAATAATTATTGGACTACTGAAATGTTTTGAAAACGTTTTAATGTTTTTTATTTCGAAATTTTCAATTCCGCCTTAAAAAAAATTAAATAAAGAAAGTTGATCTCAAAATTTAATTTAGTGGACTATGTAGTTCACTTGTATCAAAAATACTCTTAATGAAACTAAATTGGATTTTTAAGTTAAATTTAAGCCTTTTTATGAGGTAAATAAAAATAAAAATCTGAATTAAAATTCGGTGAAAAACATTTGCTGACTAAAACGACTATTACGAAGTAGGGGTTTATAATAAGAGGGTGAAAATTAAGTTAGTAAGAAATTATGAATTAAGCAACATTGGTACCAAAATTTAAAAAAATGGGTTGGTGTGGATAATTAAAATTTATATTCTAGCTTTTCCATAAATTGAATAAAATCTTCAATGGCAAAAAAATGTTTCGCTTGTTTTTGAAGGGTGAAAATTTAGGGCTAAATATGATCTTTAATTGCAAAATATTAAAAATTGAAATAAAAAATATTGGTCCCAAAATGCAAATTATATTCTTCATGCTTTTAGACAAAAAATAATAAATTAATTAACCCTTGCTGATTAGTTTTTGGTAATATTTTTTTGTATTCATCGTCCTAAAACACATTACTAAATGTTATATGCATACGATAAGTTATTCACTTCCCGTAAGTGATCCAAAAAACATTCATTTCGTAATGATGGAAAGAAGTGCACTTCAAGTACTGATTAGTATTTGACGAATACAGGTCCAGCCATCTTGGAGTAGGATAGGGCGGGGCTAGTTGAGCAAATTTTTACTTAAACGGATGTAGCTCCTCAATGAAAAGTCTCAATAAATTGCTATACGGCTTAATGAATTTGTTGTTTATCGCTTAACAAAAGTGTTAATACTACTTTTTGGTAATAAGTAAAATTTAAAAGCTACAGCTGTTTAAATGCAAAAAGTCAAGCATGCTCAATGTACCCCATAGGTGGGGCAAGTTGAGCACTAAGAAAGTATAATGAAATCATAGGTTCAATGACTATTAGTGATGAAATAAAATAAGTTTTTAATAACCAGTTCTATATTTATAGTCTTTATTGACAGAGAAAACAAAACTTATAGTGATTTGCTTTGAATAATTAACGAAAAGTAGTATCAACAAAACAATATCGTATCTTAGGTATTATTTTACCATTATCTTCAGTATTTTTTGTTTAAAATCATTATTTCTTCATATTATTACTCGTAGACTTAGCTTAAATCTTAAAAATATTTATATGAACTTAGTGACAGAACAAGTTTAGGTAATTAAGGTAATTAGGTAATCAAGGTAATTAAGGTAAGGTAATTAACTTGGTGACAGAACAAGTTTAGCAACTATGCTCAACTAACCCCAACTCGGAATTTCAAAATAAAAGTGAGTTTATAAAAAATCCGTGAGAATTATACCCAGAATATCTATGCATATTAAAAGTAGTATAACTATATGGAAGAATAACATTTACCTGATTAAAAATAAATAACATTTGACTAAACTAGACGAAAACTCGTGATGAATTACTTTTTTACTTTTTGGTAAAATAAATAAAAAAATAAAAAAATTAAAAAAAAATAAAAAAAATAAACAAAACGGCCGTGAGCCTCACTCATTTGTCCAGGGGCCACTAGCGATCGCGGCATGTTTATTTCTTCCAAATCTTTATCTTTCTGCCATATAATGCCTAAAAGGACGGTGAATAGTTTTCGAGATATTTCGATTGCTCAACTTGCCCCTATGCTCAACTAGCCCCGCTCTACCCTACCAAAAATGACAGTTTTTGAGAGAACTAAGCATCTGATTTGAATGATTCAGTAAACTTTCTACTTGTGTTGACAAAACGATTGCTTTTGAGAAAAGATTTTTTTTTCGATATTGTTTTAACCTCAAAAAAATTTTTTTTTTGAGTATTGAAAGTAATTTGGATTTCAATCTTAATTCTAGCATAAGTTTTAAAGCTCACTTATATACTGCAAATAAATAATTTTAACTTCGAATAATGAGCCATGTTAAAATTTTAGAATTGTATCGCCACAATTTTAAAATTGCTAAATCTGAATTTTTATTGATTACGTCAATTGCTTATACATATAGAAAAGATAATGCAACTTGCCTAAATGCTAAATGCCACTTACAATCATTTTAATTATTCACTTAGCTTAAGGCTATTATTTTTTATTTAAATTAACTACGAAAGCGGACACATGCAATAAACCGTTTCTAAAATATTAAATCAAATTATTAATGAATTAGTATAAAAAGTGGGAGCAAGCATATTGCACTGGGTCTTGTAATATGCTTGCTCCCACTTTTTATACTATTTACTAATGATTTGATTCAATCTTTTAGATTATATTATATATATATATATATATATATATATATATTTCAAAGTAACTAGCAGCCCATTCGTCAAATTCGAAGTTCTATAATACCATGATATATATCCATAAAAATCGTCTCAAATTTTTATGGATATATATCATGGTCTTATAGAACTTACTGAAATATTACGGCCTTACGACAAGTAGTTTAGTTTCAAAATTTCAACGAGGTTTGAGAAAATGAGTAGTTTATTGACATTTCTTAAAATTAAAATTAGATTTACTTGGTATAACGATAGAGTATTCGTTCGATTCCTACTGATAGGGAGATTATCTGATTAGTTTTTGGTAAAGGCAGGTCCAGCCGTTACTGAGATACGGAGCAAAGAGTACAGAAAGTAGAAATCTAGTTTTTGAGAGAACGGAGCATCCAATTTCAATAATTCTATAAATATTCAATTTGTAATAATAGGGAGAAGAGATGATTAGTTTTTGAGTGCAAAAAATGGCAGTTTTTGAGAGAACAAAGCATCCGATTTGAATTATTCAAAAAACTTTTTGCTTGTGTTGACGAAACTATTTTTGACGCCATTACCAAGTGCTAAGAGCAAGTTGTTATATTATTATAATTTATTTAATATGAAAAAGTTTCTAATGTTACCAGAAGTTTACTTATTTAGGTGTTTTCTTTTAATTATAATTAAAAGAAAACACCTAAAACCAACATCATTACCAACTAATACCTTTCGAACAGTTTTTGATTTTTAAAATCGATTCGGTAGTATGAGCTTATATGTGGACGAAAAGTTTAATACCTTTTTACAAATTACAAAAAAATTGTCGCACAACTGAGAAACGCTAGTCCTCATCGAGACATATCGAGTGGCTTTAAAAATTTTGAAATCGTCCATCCCTTTTTGAGAAATTTACGGCAAAATTTACGGCAAAAAATCTGTTCACACACACAAACACACACATACTTTTACCAAATTTGGTCTTATTCGATTCAGAATGGCTTGAAACGTCGAGAAAACATAAAATTAGAGAACCGGATTTTTTATGAAAACATGAACTTCTTTTCGTGAAGTTAAAAATGTTTGGTTCTGTGTTGTTTCTATATTTCATCATCGTTAGCAGTTAACATACTTATTGATTTGAAAATCATTAGCATCTAGAATTACTTAAAAACATGTAAATTTTCTTAAAAATATCCAAAAATACATTATCAGTTTATTAATGCCGTTTTTGTTCTTGTTACTATTAAGTTGTAACATCGCACTTTTTCTAGAAAATCATTAATAGTGAAATAATGAACAACAGGTATAGAACTATCTTTACTTGATTCAATAGGGGAAAAGTTATATAATCTATGTAAATTTATTTTATAGAAATCTAATCAGTGAATCTCAAGATATATCAATTCAAATAAAAACTGTTACAACAAGCTTCTGGCTACCCTGCATATATAATAGGGGTATATAAATAATAAATTTTTATGCCTTTATTGAATATTCTTTCATATGTCCCCCAGAAACTGAGATATATTTTTTATTTCACATATGAACTGTATACACAATAACACAATAAAATTGTTCTATTTTATGTAAAACTCAAAACTATCCCGTAAATATTGGTATAATTTATAAATAATATCTAAATATCTGCCAAATTATGAAATACAAATCTCATTCAAACAATTTTTGTCTAAATGAAAGTTGCCGATTTATATAGACATAATTTTATAAACTATACAATTCACAAATAATTATTATTATTTATTATTGTTGTTATTATTATTATGTGAAGATATCTCCTTTTATATTTTCGCATGCTAAATAGGTCAATTGGAATTAATGAATGTAGAAATCTAAAATTATATATTCAATTTATGTATACATACATATGCACACATGCTATGTGATTCACACACTGATTTGCTTATACTAATAAAAATATATGTATACATATCAATTAATTACCGTTTAAAATTGGTTAGTACTTTATAATATGTATGTTATAATAATTTTAGTGTAAATGATAGTAAATTCAAATCTTAATATTTAGGATTAATTAAAAAAAAAATCTGTAGTCTTTGGGCTATATGTAACGGGGGTAACTTGTAACAGGCGTTACTTACTTCATAACATTTTTATTATAATTTTAAAAAAAGTTTATATTTAGTATATTATTTATTACATTATTGTTGTATATTTGGAAGTGAGTTTTAAATAGAGGTGTTGTAAACTAGGCGCAATTAAAAATTATCTAATAAAAAATCTCGATGGCAACTGGAATTGCAATTTTCTAACGACGAAGATGGCAATTCAATAGTAATACACGAACAAGTACATTTAATCTTCGAACAAACTAAAGATTTAAAAAAAACTTCATTACTACAGCACAGAAAGAGTTTCAAAGTTTATTAAATTTAAAACATTAATAGTTAACTTTATTTTATAGCAAATAAACTGCAATATTTACTATTAATTTTATTCAATTAATTTTGAAAAACTAATGACTCCCCGATAAATTCATGGTGGGTGCTCTCTTAAAACAGCTTTTTGTCACAAAAAATTAATCCAATGTTTGCTGAACAGGATGTTTTTATTGTAAAATGAAATTGCTTGTACAAATTGTTGTTTGTATGGGAATCCTGGAAGTCAAATTTTAGTAATAGCTTAATCGAAACTGTTTAGTAATAGCTCAAACGTTAATGATTTTTAATAATTTTTACAGTTAGTATAATTGATGTTTGTTAAATTGCAACTCGTCTATTAAAATATAATTGGTGATATGTTAGTTCAATTTTGTAATTTATTATATTTCAACTCAGTTGAAGAGACAATAATAGAATTCATAATAATTTATTAAATTAGCATTTTATTATTTGCAATACCCATTTATCACTCCTTATGTACGAAAACAAAAATATGAATATTTTAAAGATTTAAATAAAATTTTCAATTAAATGTATATATAAAACGCTACTTTATGTTTATATAAATATCTTTCGAAACATTTAAAAAAATATAAAATGTAAAAATTTGATAAAATATAATCGATTATGTACCCTATGTATAAATTTTTAATATTTCAACAGAAAAGTGAAAATCTAGGTAATTCCAATAATTGAATTTTTCTAAAAGGTATATAGAAATGTTTAGTATATAAATTTTTATAAGTGATATGATATAAATTTTTATTTATTACTAATTTTCATATTTATTACTAATTTTAATTATTTTTTTTTGTTTATGGTCGCTAATCTTTGTTTGAATTGGTGCATTAATATTTCATATAAGGATATAATATCATTAATATATAGTTATTTCAGTAAAAAATAATTTTATGATATGATGTATATTTTTAATTTTTTATTTATTATTTTCATAATAAAAAGAAGTCTAAATTTTTGAAAACATATGTAAAACTTGCCAAAATATCTACTGCAAAACACCTCGATATTTATATTAATTAGCTTTAATCTCATACTGGCGCGCGAGCGCAAATACATACACACACACACATATATATATATATATATATATATATACTAGATGACCCGACAGACGTTGTCCTGTACCCAATTCTGCATTTTTTCAATATCCTATACTAATATTTACCGTTCAGTTAATATTAATAATGGTTGTTTGTGTTGTGTAATTGTTTTTCGAATTACTATTTACATCAATAAATGAGTGAGTTAAATGTAGAACTGCTTCAAATAAAATGATGATTTTCAACTCCCACAGTTAACACTTTAATTATCCCTTTAACAAATATTAAAATATGTTCTATAAAATTATATAATAAAAATTAAACACTGCAATTTATAGTACAAATTTATTTCCAATAGCTCAATTTATTTTAATGTCAAGGGTTATACAATTTTTAGTCATACTGTAGATGTAGATGTGAAAATGAATGATTTTTTGTTTATTCACGACTAAAACATTGACTTTTCAAATGTATCACACAAAAAATCATCGCCTGCCTTTGTGATTTATAGCATAATTTACGTGTTGAAAATTGAAGTCTTTTAAAGGGTATAACAAATTCAGAAAGAATTAATAAATAGCATTCCCGGTAAAGGTACAATATCACATTGTTTTTTTCTACTTAAAATAATGGCTTCAATAATGTTGCCTATAATTTTTATATATTTGTACCATATTTTAACTGGCTTTTAGTAATTTTTATATCTGAATTACATTTTTCTATCATTTTTATATCTAATTTACATTAAGTTTATATTTGAAGTGAATTAATTTGTCAAATCCTGGTCACATGTGCTCTATTCAACCTACGATCAACAAAATTATTGCAGTAAATGGAGAGGAAAAACCCGTGTGTCGGAAATAGGCTAATCTTAATCTTCAGTTCAGAAGTGAAAACAATTTGCACTCCGTCACCTCCCACCGGATTAATTGAATTATAACTTTTTTAATTCTGATTTTATCAGTACCTGCAATACACTATTTTAAAGGTAATTAAATTAGCTACAACTTTCTCTATCATAAATATTACCGTAACTTCTCTTATTTTGAAATGCTAAAGGATTGAAGGACTCGAAAGACACTCTGGTTGAACACTATGAATATTTGTGTAACAGAAAAATAATAAAAAGCAATAATTGGTCAGTAAAAGACCTTGAATTTTCATTTATATACCTTTATACGTATCTTTCATTTTTTTAAATAGATTTTTTTTCATGAAATCATGAGCTTTTTGGAAATCGTTTGCACTAAAGTTATGGTATTTTTCAGAATCCGTCAAGATCTCTTAAACCAAGTTGATTTCAGAGGGAATACGATTATTTTTAATTTTGGTGAAAATGGCACTCAAAAACTATTTGCTTTATACGAAAAAAATATTGTATGCGTCTTTTATCTGCATGATAGCTCACTCATTTTACACGCAGAAGTACTCATTTAAAGCTTATTTTGAGTACTATAAAACCCATTTTTATATCTAGCCTAATATTGTTTCTAGAACAATTTATAGAACACCGATTTATTAGGATTTTGATTGATATAATTTTGTTCATTACATGATTTTCGTTTAAATGTATATTTTTAGAAATATTTGCAAAAAATGATGAAATACGCAAAAAACAACAAATTTTCAGTAGCCAGTAACTTGAAAAGTAATTTCTTTTTTGAAAAACATTATTAAACATTTTTCTCTTCTAATTAGTTCTTTTATCGATATCCCACGTTAGTTTGAAAAAGATACAATTGCACCACTAAAAAGAGATGTCATCCCCCCGGGAAGTGGCAAATGTTTCTAAATTATTTTTACTTTTAAACTTGAGAGTAAGATGAACCTAATTCCAAAATTTCATGCACATTGGAGCACATTAAAAATATTCAGACCCAAAATGCACCATTTTCTAGAGTAAATATTTTGTATCCAATGCCAAACATATGAATTTTTGACACAATAAAACTTCTAAATAATTGTTTGAGTAAATAAATTATTTTTGTATCGTGATTTAGTAATTAATTCGCAGTGTATAATTTTTAATATACAATTTTATTGAACATTTTTTAATATTTGTCAAATGAATAATTAAAGTGTTAACTGTGGGAATTGAGAACAATCATTTTATTTGAAAGAGTTCTACATTCAGCATCACTTATATTTTGGTGTAAATAGTAATTCAAAAAACAGTAATTATTATTTTTAACGAAGCAGTAAATATTAGTATAAAATATTGAAAAATTGTAGACGTGGGTACAGAACAACTTCTGTCGGGTCAGCTACTATATAAATAATTTGAATTGAATAAAACAGCCAATGCGTCAAATGTAGAATATGTATATATATATATATATATATATATATATATATATTAATAAATTTATATCAATGTATGGTCATTATGATAATAGTCTAATAAAAATAATTTCATTACCTGTTTGGCATAAGGCGGCTATGAAAATAAGCGCAAATTTCAATCTTCCCATGTTTCTTGTAGTTTTAAATTAATCATAAATTAGTCCAAAATATGAGCAATATTTAAAGGCTACACTCAAGTTTTTGAATAATCCAAATGTTAATTCTGAGTTCACTCATGCAACCATAAATATTTAAAGTACTGTTATTTTAAAAATCCATCAAGATTTTAAACGCATCTTCGTATTTTCACTTTTTACGGAGTTACGTTACACTTTCTGTCACTTGCGAAAAGAAACATGTTTGTATTATATTTAATTATTCATTGCGTGCTGGTACAGTATTACATATAATACATATATTAAAATGAATGAATAAATAAATAAATATATAAACTTTAAATATATATTATATATACATATATATATATATATATATATATATTAATTAATTTAATAATTTGATTAATATAAGATTGAAAAAAATTTGATTTGAACTGCTGATTGCCATCAGATTCAATATATATATATATATATATATATATATATATATATATATATTTTACTATAGTGCTTGAATAAAATCTTAAGAAAGTATGCATTATTAAATTCATTTACTCTCCACAATTGAGTATATTATTATTTTGAAATCGTCGTCAAGTAAAATTAATTAATTGTTATAAATCACAAACAAGGACAATATGAAATGAGCATTAAGTAAGAACATGAGAACTGTAATAACGTTATGAATATTTGTATGCATATACGTATATAAGCACTTTCACTATTTGTTAATTCGTAAATAATGTGATCAATAACTATTGATCAATTTTAAATATTTGCATCACTGAACCAAATTTACAGAAATATATCAATAATTTTTAAACATACGTAATTTTTTTTTAATTCTCCAATTAGCACTCGCGTGGCACAACAGACATTTCCCGAGTTTTTTTTTAATTTATAAAATTTGAGTTCTGCGATCTTTAATATAACATGCGATATACACTCTTGTGCATTCATACATGGGCATATAAGCACATAGTATATATACAATCTTTGAAATCGGTTTATATTACGAATATCACGCGTGTTGCTAGCTCGACGGCCGCGGACAAAGTGAATGTCTTATTATTGGTTCTGTTGCTGCTTTTGAAATTTTATATGAAATATCAAAAGAGTTGGTAAGATTGTGCTTTGTGAAACGTATTTTATGTAGTTGGTTGTCATATAGAGAGTGAATGGATTTGTATTTGTTGGAAACGTACCTACCTTGGCAGAGTTGAATTAAATACAAGCCCCAATTGGAGTATGCTAGATAATTTTGAATTTTCTGACATGATTTTCAATATCACTTTATACAAAAAAGTTTAACCCAAGAGATAGACCTTTAACCATTAGCGTACATCACCGTAAACCTCAACTAGCTGTAAGTGGAATTCTGTCTTAAGGCAATTAAGGCATCGTGCCTTAAGGCAAATTGCTGGAACTTCCCGTACCAAAAATTATTATTTTTTTAACATTTTTGAAAAAATTTTACTTCGAAAAAATAAGATTTTTGAGAAACTATAAGTTGGACATAAAATTACTTTTTTTTTGAAAAAAAATTAAAAAAAAAAAAAAATTAAATTTTTTTTTTGAAAAATTTTTTTTTTCTTTATTTTGACATATTTTGGAAGATCTAAACTTTTTTTCAAAGCAATCGTACTGCTTTAACTGCATAAAGACGAAATATCAAAACGCGTAAGCGCCGCGTCGCCGTCTAACGGATAAACATTGGTACGGAACCCATAGAAATGTGAACAAAATTTATACTTATTGTTAAAATCTCTATAAAATATCTTATAATTTGATGTGCATATGTCTAATGATCATTTTTGACCGCCAAATGGCATTTTTTTTTACTTTTTTTATTAGATCTCCGAAACCGATAGACCTGCCTTTATGAAAATTTGATCGGTTCTTTACCTTGTCAATAAAAGTAAAATGTTTTTTGAATTATTAAAATCGGACGCTCCGTTCTCTCAAAAACTGAGTTACTGTTTTCGGCACTTTTTGCCCCGTATCTTCTGAACTGCTAGACCTGCCTTCGCCAAAAACTAATCAGCACGTCTCCTTATCAATACGAATCGAATGTTTTTTGAATTATTCAAATCGGTTGATCGGTGTTCCCGAAAACGTCGACGAAAATTTGTATCCGCACATTCATACACACACGCACACACACACACACACACACACATACATCCATTTTTTCTAAGGTATGCCAAAATATTCAGAAACCTTTGAAACGTCGAGAAATGCAAAAATTTTCATTTTCGATTTTTTTGCGATTACTATAACTTGCCCTACGGGAAGTTAACAAGATGCAAGTACACCTATCCCCGTTTTACACGGAAGATAAACCTTAAAAACCGTGTTAATTGAATTTTATATGGAAAAACTGTGCTAAACGAAAATTAAGACAAGTTGCACCCGAAATGTGTAATAATTGACTTAATCAACCGAAATTGAGACTTAAGATATTTAGAGAAAATTTTCAACTGCTCGATTACATATATCGTGTACGTAGCCCTTGATATGTTTCAATGATTTTGATTTAAAAAAAAATGGCTTTTAAATATGTCATATTGAATCTTTAACTTATCGCATCACAGAAGCGACTTATTTTTACACAAATTTTTACTATCATTTTTTTTAAATTTTGATGTTTTTCTTAAATTAAACTACGTGCCATAGTCGTAATTTTTTAGTATGAACGATGATATCAATCAACATAAAAAAAAATATTGAAAAAAATTTCAACAGTTAATTACGAAGAAACGGCTCGGCCGAGCTGTACGTAGAGTCCTAATATTGTAATATGATCTAGTCTAGAAGACCATGGTCTTCATGAAAATTATAGAAAATAATGTTTTCAACAGATAATTACAAGAAATTGTCCCAGCGAATATTTATCGAACGGTTTTTGAATTTTCAAAATCGATTTAGAATTGCCGGCTAAAACGTGGACGAAAAATGTTCCACTTTGATTTACAAAAAAACGGCTCGGCCGATCGTCGAACGGGATACATCGAATAGCTTTTATATATTAAAAATCGTTTCAGCCGTTTTTGAGAAAACGTCGATTCAAGGTAAAAAAATTGGAAACTTTTTTTCAAATTTTGTCTCATTCGAATCAAAACAGCTTGAAACGTCGGGAAAAACATAAAATTAGCCAATTGAATTTTTTGATGAAATGTAAACTTTTCCCTCGGAAAGTTGAAAAAAAAAACATTATGTGTGCGTGTATGTATGTATGGATACAATTTTTTGACCACGTTTGCAAGCGCACGGATTAACCGATTTTAATCATTCAAAAAATATTCTATTCCTATTGATACTAAAAGGTGCTGATTAGTTTTTGGCAAAGGCGGGTCCAGCCACTTCGGATATAAATAAATAAATCGAGTCTCTAAATGATTAAAAAAACATTCAATTTGTAATGTTGGGTATAAGTGGTGATTAGATTTTGGAAAAGGCAGGTCCAACCGTTATGAAGATACGGAGCTAAATAAGCAAAAAATGGTAGTTTTCGAGAGAATTAAGCATCCGATTTGAATGATTCAATAAACTTTCTGATTATGTTGATGAAAATGATGGTTTTGGGTATTTTTTTGGTTTAAATTTTTGTTCAATTTCAACAAATTTTACCAATTTTTATTTGTTGAATATTACATTACGGTACGGGAAGTTCCAGCAATTTGCCTTAAAGCACGACGCCACTAGTAATTCACTTATTTTCATTTCTCAAAAAAATATAGACAAGTTGCTAATTAATAAGCAATTTAACATAAGCATTATAAATTAACGCGTAAATGTTCTAGTTGACTAAGTGTAAGTACATAATTCCTCAAGCTATTTTTCGGGTCATATTTTTTAAAATGTATTGTAATGTAGTAGAATAGTTTCAATTAAAATGTTTGTATTTGCTGAAAAAACTAGTGGTGGCATCATGCTTTAAAGCAAATTTCTGGAACTTTCTGTACCGAAAATTATAATGTAAACATTAAATATTCCATATCTTTAAATTTTTTTGAAAACTTTAAAAAAAATTCATTTTTTATTTTATATTTTGAATTTTTTAACTTCCCGTAGGGCAAGTTATAGTAATCGCAAAAAATCCAAAATGAAAATTTTTATATATCTCTACGTTTCAAAACCTTCTGAACTTTTTGTCATACCTTAGAAAGAAATGGATGTATGTGTGTGTGTGTATGTTTTTTTGTATAGCGAAGGAAATGCCTTTATGCATCCCAGACTGGCCTTTTGTCTGCGTATGTCGGACTCAATACCGCCCTGGTATAATACCGACTAAAACCTCCGCTTTGCCCTTGCCTCTGGTCCCCACGGAAACCGCCGTTAAGCATTACTTCGTGGGGGGAGGATCTAGAATGTTATAATTCTTCGCTTGATTTTATACTCATCTTTTGAATGGGCGAAGTTTCATTCGTTCTTTCTCTTTCCATAGAGCGCAGGTCAATTAGCACCTCTCTTGCAAATATGTCCATGGCGTTCCAAGCAAATTTACTTGTTAGCATCACATTAACAACATTACGTGGGGTAATTCTGCTTCTTAATGTCTCTTCCACATCGTCCCGTGCGGCACCAAATCGCGGGCACACAAAAAACGCATGCTCAGGATCCTTGATTTCGCACAAACAATATGGGCAATCCGGCGAGCTATCGTGCTTGAAGCGGTGTAGGTTGGCTCAAAAATAGCATTTTCCGTGGCCAGATAGCATTTGCATAGTATAATAATTTACTTCTCCATGGTTGCGACTTAGCCAGACTTTGATGTTTGGAATGAGACGATGCGTCCATCTGCCCTTCACTGCGACATCCCACAGTTGCTGCCATCGGTCAATGCTATTCTGCCGTTTTTCTAATCTCAACCTTTCAGGACTCAGTTGTTGATGTCTTCTATGAAAAATTGACCGTCTTTCTTCTGCTAATACTAAGAGCGGCACAGTTCCTGAAATGACGGACACCGCTTCTGCCTATATTGTGCGAAATGCTCAAGCAATTCTTATAGCACTCAGACGATATATGGGCCCTGCCATTCTCCTCGATTTTTGAGTTTGGAGAGCATCAGCCCATATGGAGATACCATATGTCAGCACCGAAGTAACCACTGACGATAGTAATATCCTTCTGGTTTGTTTAGGGCCTCCAATATTGCATCAGTCGAGCAAGTCTCGTCCTAACTATTGACGCCTGAGCACTAACGTGTTCTAACTGTTGACTACGTGTGTCACCTGGTAGTTTAAATTAGGTTGTCGTAGAAACAAAGTAGTTACTATTTTATTCAATAGTCGTTGGCAAGTTGGTGAAGGTATTGGCTGGCTTTTGAAGCGAGACATTACAATTTTATAAGGCCTTCCCCAAGGGTTTTTCTCGACTTCATCCAGAAGTTTTTTCCAGCACCTAACTTTACTATCTTTGATAGCTTTATTTAGTTGCCGACGTGCATGTTTATATTCCACTACCAGTTGTGCAGAATTAGTGAGACTATATCCTCGCTGGAAGATCCTTCTTTTCTTTAGGCACTCTTTACTAGAAGAGCTGATTTCTTCAGTTCACCAGTGCACCGATTGTCTTTGATATATGCCATGCTTACGAGCCATACTGATATCACAGGGTTCGGTTATTCTCTCCGTCAGCTCTCTAGTATGGTCAGCTGCGTGTTCTGAAATTATAGGTTTGCAATTTAAGGCATCTCTCATGACGCTTTCATCAAAAGATTTTATTTTCCACCCAATGGCTTTAGATATTTTCGCATGTCTTCTAATGTTTCTATTCGTTGATATTTCCCAGGTGATTGTATTGTGGTCACTAGCAGTGTAGAAATCTAATACCTCCCAATTGAAATTTCCCAATTGGTCTATTATTGAGCTTGCACTGCCCTTGACAAAGGTTGGCTTATCACCACTATTTAGTAAACCAACGTCAAGTGCATTAAAAACCTCTAAAAGTGCTTTACCTCTTGCATTAGTCTTTCTAATTCCCCAGTCTACTGCCAATGCGTTAAAGTCACCGGATATCGCTACGGGGTGGTGTCGTTTTGCATCCTCCACAAGACGATTTAAAAAAGCAACAAAATCTGGCAAAGAGAGACTAAGTGAAGCGTAACAGCTGTATAAATGTATGCCATCTAATGATGCTGCAACAAATCCAGCGTTGCTATTGTTAACAACATTTTGGAAACAAAATTTGCCACAGGACCAAATAACAGCTTTGGTGGTACTGTCCGTTTCCCATAGCCAATCAGTTAGTTGTTTGCAAGGTTCTGATAAGAGGGCAACATCAATTTTCATATCTCTTACCGTCTGCATAAGCAAGTCGTGTGCAGCCTCACAATGATTCATGTTTAGCTGCATTATCTTCATGCTTTTGCGTTCATTATTTTCTCCAAAGCCTCTCTATATACAGGACATCTGTGAGTGCCGGCATGATGTGCAACATTTTTAGAGTTTTCATTTTCAGCGTATATTGCACATTTTGCTGCATTTATACAGTTTGCTATTTTGTGACCTTCTTGTCCACATCTAATGCATACATTGGTCGGATTCACTTCGCTCTTGCACTGAGATCCATAATGTCCAAATGGCCAGCATTTAAAGCATCGGATTGGTTTCTTGATGATTTTAATTCGACAGTTGACTCACCCAATTCGTATTTTGCTACTTGCTTTGAACAGATCGTGTACAATTGCCGCTGAAAGAGCTACGGTAGCAATCTGGGTACCTCTATATGCCTTACGAATACTAATTGCTTCTGCTGGTGTGTTGCAGGCCCCTCCGGTTGCTTTTTGTAGTGCTGACTGCACATCAATTTTTGAGGTTTCATCATCAATATCCCTTATTTCTATAGTTTTTTAGTGCTCCTTATAAATAACTTCGGCCTCATCCTTTAACACACCTGCAATAATCTGTTGTAGTCCTTGGCCTTTGTCCGCACTTTTCTTAGAAATAGTTATCAACAAGTCTCCATTTCTGGTTTTATTTATTTTGTCTACTGTCGTATTTACCTGGTCATCAGGGACATGATGTTTGATGCGACGTAAGATTTCGGAATAATTAACTTTTTCGGTAGGCCGGATCAATAAGGCATTTGGTTTTGGAAATATTCTATGATTTTTTATCATTTTATGGTTAGAGTCCTGTTTTGACAGATGTGCCCTTGCTTCCTTTTTTTCTGTTTTCTAGGCTGAACTTTATGCCAGTCATTTACCTCGATCTATTCTTCATTACATATTTCTATGATTGACTGACGTCTTGGCAAATCATTTTTCTCATTAACCTGATTATTGATTTATATGTTGTTAGTTTTGGTTTCTTGTGGCTTTGCCTGTGTCCTGCCGTATACTTTCTTCTATAGGGGCTGTTTCACAACATTGCACTTCATTTATCATTACTTCCGTATCTTCCGTGGTTCGGCTTTTTTTCTCTATCAATTTGTTGTCTAAATCAATAAATCTTTTAATTACAACCGCTATGTTGCCTGTTTTTATCTTCACTACTTTATGTATGTATTAGTATTATCAGTTTCTCAAGGCTCTTCAATGACTCATTCCGTTGTGAAATGACGTTTTCTGAAATTATTTGTGACAGTTCAGCCATTCGTTCTACTTTAGTAGTCACACAGTCGCATGAGCTGGTCAGCGGGTTTTGGGCTATATCTGATAAACCTGGACATAGCGCTGTGTTCAAATTATTTGATGCATTGATTGTATCACCAGCTGCATTGTTTGACACTATGTCCCCTCTGATGGGGAACAATTTAACAACAATTTTACCTGCACCCAGAGGCGAGGTTCACTCAGCTCACTAACTTATAAATAACTTATTAAAACTGATAGAACTATTATAATTTTTACGACAAAATATCTAATTTCTGACGTGAGAAAATTTGTTTTTTTTTTCAAAGTATGTGTGTGTGTGTGCGGATACAAATTTTCGTCGACAATTTCGAGAACATGGATGAAGCAATTTGAATAATTCAAAAAACATTCGATTCGTATTGATAAGGAGACCTGCAAATTAGTTTTTGGCAAAGGCAAATCTGGCCGTTCCGAAGATATGCGGCAAAAAGTGCCAAAATCGGTAACTCAGTTTTTAAGAGAACGGAGCGTCCGATTTGAATAATTGATAAAACATTTTACTTATATGAACAAGATGAAGAATTGATCAAATTTTCATGAAGGCAGGTCTAGCGGTTTCGGAGATCCAGTGAAAAATGTAAATAAAATGCCATTTGGCGGTCTAAAATGATCATTAGACATATGCACATCAAATTATCAGATATTTTATTAATAATTAGCTGACCCGGCAAACGTTGTTTTGCTAAGTGAGGTATTTCTAAACAATTTCTATAAAATAAAAAAAAAGAATACTTTAGTTTAGGACCACACAGATGTAAGTTTTTAAAGTGGTTATATAAAGAAAATTGTTGAATCTCACTCAAAATTAACATTACATTTTTATTTTTCAATTTGAAAATTTGTTTTATTTGACTTAAATACATACATTGATTTTTACATAAAGATACAAATTGTATACACCTATTCTGGGAATATCATTATACTATCATAATATGATATTGTTTGAATTATAATTGTTTTATAAAACAATTAAATAGCGTATAGTTAAAATTTATATTAAGGTCTCGTGAAGTAAATCACAGTGCTCAGAACCCAAAAAAACTAACAACAAAAAGAAATACTTTCGTTATGGATTTTCAAAGATTACCGGTTATCTCCCCCCAAGTCATAAGAATCAAGGTTATAGCTGGTTATACATCTTTTCCCCTCTACTTTCAAATATTGTTGTTGAACAATGCTAAACTTTACTGGTTTTTGAGATATTGGTGGAGGACTTTATTAACCCCGGATCTTCATATATTACTATATCTATTATAACTTGCAATGAGTGATTAGACAGAAATGTCTATGGTGTCCCATTCGATGAATTCCAAATTTAGGATCTCAATTTAAATAACCTAAATTCAATAATAATATAATTCATAAAATGTTTTGGTAACACATTATTCACAATTGTAATGAAAAATTTGTATTGTAAATAGTTTGTACTGTATATATTTGAAATGATTACTTCCATATCTATTTAAACTGTACTTATGTGGATGTCACATAACATAATGTGAGCTTTATAAGCAATTTTCAAACAACTTTGTTTCCGAAGATCTTGTACTTGTATGTACACATAATTGCACAGCACAGCGTTTGAAACAAAATTATTTATTTATTTTTTCATAAGCAAGCCTTAATCAGTAATAATAGTATTATTTCAAGCTGTTGATAAAAGAATACAAATAGGCAGTGAGCAAACACTTGAGTATTGAATAAAAACCTCATACAAAATCAAAATAAGCATTCTTAAACATTTAAAAATATATAAAATTAAAAGAATAACACATAATCTGCTTTAACTTTGTTTTGACATATGAGTAGTATTCATCTGTCATTTGAATAATATTGTGTGGGAAGCCATTTTGAATCAAGTGCTGTTTACCAAAAATTTTCAAATTAAAAATGGAAAGTTTCTACGCGGATTTGAAATAATATCTCACCTTTCCGACCATCTCTGGATTGGCACGAATTTTTCAAGACTAAGACTGGCCAAATCGATTCAGCCGTTTTCGAGTTTTACTTAGACATTTGAAAGAGATCTTCACTTTTATATATAAGAATAGGTAAAAATTTTGTTTACATTCCTATGGTTTCCGTACCAATGTTTATCCGTCAGACGGCGACGGGTCACATACGCGCTTCGATATTTTGTCTCTATACAGTTAAAGCAGTACGAATGCTTTGAAAAAAATTCACAATTTCCAAAATATTTTAAAATAAATTTTTCTTCAAAAAGTTTTTTTTTTCATAAAAAGTACATTTTTGTCAAAAATGTTTCTCAAAAATCTAATTTTTTCAGAGTAATTATTTTGTACGGGAAGTTCTAGCAATTTTGCCTTAAGGCACGATGCCATGCGCTCCACTAGTTTAATTTGATTTTTTTTTAAAAAAATTGAACTTTTTGACGGCAGATACATAGTCTTATAGATCATACTAAAGTATTACGTCTCTACGACAACTATTTAACTTTAACAATTCGTCAAAGTTTGCAAAAAATAGTATTTTTTGGCATTTGTCAAAGTTAGACCTTTCATCGACGCTTTCTCAAAAATGCCTGAACCGATAACAGAAATTTAAAAGCCATTTGATATATCTCGATGAAGATTATCATTTCTCAGTTTTGAAAAAAGTGTTAAACTTTCCGTTCACATTTAAGCTCATCACTCAATTCTGAAAATTCATCAAAGATTGAAAAAATGAGTAGTTTTTTTGACGTTGGTTGAAATTAAAATTAGACGATTTACTTGGTATAACGATAGAGTACTTGGTCTTAATGAACATACTATATCATTAAAGACCTACGGAAACCAGTTCAATTATAAAATTCATTGATTTGTGAAAATTTGCTTTTAGAAAATATTTCGAGTTCATGTCTTCGTTCGTTTTCAATAATGTGTAAATGTTTATTGAAAAATTTCATTTATTCTTTTATATTTTGAATTTTTTAACTTACCGTAGGGATAATATCGAAAATGAAAATTTTTATATAATTTTACATTTCGAAGGTTTCTGAACATTTTGGCATACCTTAGAAAAAATATATGCATGTGTATGTATGTGTGTGTGCGGAAATTTTCGTCGACGATTTCGGTAACACCAATCAACCGATTTGAATAATTCAAAAAACATTCGATTAGTATTGATATAGAGACGTGCGGGTTAGTTTTTGGCGAAGGCAGGTCCAGCCGTTCCAAAAATACGGGACAAAAAGTGCCCAAAACGATAACTCAGTTTTTAAGAGAATGGACCGTCCGATTTTGATAATTCGAAAAACATTTTACTTGTATTGGCAAAATGAAGAACTGATTAAATTCTTAGGAAGTCAGATCCAGCGGTTATGGACTCTCAAAAAAATAAGTTTAAAAAATGTCACTTGGGGGTCCAAAATGTACATCAAATTATCAGATATTTTATAGAGATTTTAATAACGTTTACTCATTTTGTGTATTTTTTTGTGTTACGTACCAAGATTTTATTTATCAGATATTATATAGAGATTTAAACAATGTGTATTCATTTTCCGAACTTTTTTGGACACCAAGATTTTTAACTTCCCGTAGGGCAAGTTATAGTAATCGCAAAAAAATCGAAAATGAAAATTTTTATATATCTTTACGTTTCAGAGGTTTCTGAATATTTTGGCATACCTTAGAAAAAATGGATGTATGTGTGTGTGTGTGTGTGTGTGTGTGTGTGTGTATGTATGTGCGGATACAAATTTTCGTCGACGATTTCGGAAACACGGATCTACCGATTTGAATAATTCAAAAAGAATTCAATTCGTATTGATAAGGAGACGTGCTGATTAGTTTTTGGAAAAGGCAGGTCGAGCCGTTCCAAAGATACGGGGCAAAAAGTGCCGAAAACGGTAACTCAGTTTTAAAGAGAAGCGTCCGATTTTAATAATCCAAAAAACATTTGACTTGTATTGATAAGATGAAGAATTGATCAAATTTTCATGAGGGCAGGTCTAGCGGTTTCGGAGATCTAACGAAAAAAGTAAAAAAAAAATGCCATTTGGCGGTCAAAAATGATCATTAGACATATGCACATCAAATTATCAGATATTTTATAGAGATTTTAACAATAAGTATAAAGGTTGTTTGCATTTCTATGGGTTCCGTACCAATGTTTATTCGTTAGATGGCGACGCGGCGCTTACGCGCTTTAACATTTTGTCTCAATGCAATAAAGCAGTACGATCGCCTTGAAAAAAAGTTCGTATCTTCCAAAATATGCCAAAATGAAGAAAACATTAATTTTTCAAAAAAAAAAATTAAAAAAAAAAAAAATAATAATTTTTTAAAAAAAAATTTTTTTTCAAAAAAAGTAATTTTTTGTCCAACTTATAGTTTCTCAAAAATCTTATTTTTTCGAAATAATTTTTTTTTAAAAATGTCAATCGTTTTTAAAAAAATAATAATTTTTGGTACGGGCAGTTCCAGCAATTTGCCTTAAGGCACTATGCCTTAATTGCCTTAAGACAGAATTCCACTTACAGCTAGTTAATTTAAAAATTCATGTATATGGTTCAGACAAATGTCCTCGACATTTTCGACAGTATGGAATAACTGATTAGAATTATTTAAAAAACATTTGATTCGTATTGATGAGGAGACGTGCTGATTAGTTTTTGGCGAAAGCAGTTCTAGCCGTTCCAAAGATACGTGGCAAAAAGTGTAAAAAACCGTAACTCAGTTTTTTATAGAACGGAGCGTCCGATTTTAATAATTCAAAAAACATGTTGCTCGAGTAGATGGTGTGCAAAAAATGCATTCACAGAAAATTCAGTGATTTTGAAAATTAAAAAAAAAAATCAAAGTTTCGAAAAATTCTATTTTTCCAAATTTTTCATTCTTTTCAAAAAAGACTAAATTTCGAAATATTTAAAAAAATGATTTCTTACAAAAATTTGAAAATTTTTCTAAAATTAAAAAAAAATCTAATATTTTCAAGGGGAGTGTTTTATTGGAACTAGTTGTTACTTCTAAAAGTAAAGTCCGCTTAACAACATGTAAATAACAAATAAAAATAAATATATCTTTCTTCATTTATAATTTAGTAATAAATCAGTGATTGTAATTAGAACTGCAACAAATACATAATATACAAACAAATCAGTATTTAATATAGTCCACAGCTACAAGGGTTAAATTATAACCCAACAACCTGAGTATCGAAGGAGAGTTTTAATACATGTTATAACTACGTAAGCAGAAAGTACATTTTGGTCATTCGAACCGTATCGTGAATTACAAGCAGTTAATTAAAGTATAATAGTGATAACAAATTTCTAAGTGTTGTGAAGAAGAAATAATCAAAAGCGGCAAAATTTTATAACCACGTGGCAGCCAGACCGGAGCAAACAAGCAGGGACAACGAAGGCAGAGGACAATTACAACATCTACACACGTGTATTACAAGTAAGTCTGTTTTCATTCCTTTCATAATATCCCAATAATTTCACATATTGCTCGGTTGTGTTTAATATAGTATACAAAATGGCGGAACTTAAAGCGAAGCGTGGATTCATTAAATCCAAATTGACGCGAGTGTAAAATTTTGTAAATTCATTAGATTACACAATACTAGATGAAAATATAATTATTGAATCAAATACCAGACTCGAAAAGATATTACCAATTATTGATGAATTTGAAACGATAAAATATGAAATTGAATTAATTGAGGGTGTATCAGAAAGCGATAAGGAATCTTTCGAAAATGATTATTATAGAACAATAGCTAAATTAAAATTTATAATTCAAAATTTCAATGACACGAAAAAATGTAAAGACGCTCAGCAAACAATAGTGCCGTCTAGCATTGATTCGTATACAATTGATTCGCTTTTGTGCATAGTGACAATACTTTAAGCAAAATTCAAAAATTTTATTATTTAAAATCATCATTAGAAAATGATGCCAAAAATAGCATTGCCGCTATAGAGGCATCCGATTCTAATTATGATATAGCATGGCAAATTTTAAAAGACAGATTTGAAAATAAACGGTTAATCATACATAATCATATAAAGGCAATTTTTGATAATCCGAAATGTAGTCGCAAATCTCATTTAGAACTAAGAACGTTATTAGAAGCATAATACATTGGTTCATTTTGAAGAGATTAATACAAATCCTAGCACATCGGGTTCAAATATGACGGTAGCTAATTATTCGACAAAAAATATTAATACTAAATTACAGTCACAAGTAATTTTAGCAACAGCTGTTATAAAAGTGCAAAACTCGAGCGAAAAGTTCATAGAATGTCGGTGTCTTTTAGATTGTGGGGCACAAAGTAATTTTATTACGGCAGATACCTGCAAAAGGCCATGTATAAACTTTGACAAAACAAATTATACAGTTATGGGCGTCGGGCAGACAGCAACCAATATTCAGTTTTCAACAAATATAAATTTTAAATCTAAAAATAACTCCTTTAAATCAAATATAAATTGTTTAGTGTTAGATAAAATAACATAACCCCTTCCATTAGTTTCCACAGTTAACAATTTTAAAATTCCGGCAAATATTTCTTTAGCTGATCCGGAATATAATAAAACGCGAAAGATCGAATAACACGCGGTGCCAAATTTATTAAGGTTTATATTTGTATTTTTATTTGCATGTGCACCAAGGCTATTCATTTGGTTCTGGTTTGCGATTTATCGACAGAATCCTTTTTACAAACATTAAAACGATTCATTGCTAGAAGAGGCTAGTAATAACTTTTCGGACAATGCAACAACATTCGTTGAAGCAAACAATCATTTAAAAGATTTATATAAATTTTTATTGGAATCTAATGAAGAGATCAGAAGCAAATTAATAAGTCAAAATATTAGCTGGCATTTTATACCAGCTAGATCTCCTCATTTCGGCGGAATGTGGAAAGCTGAGGTAAAAAGTTCAAAACACCATCTTCGTAGGGTGGTACGCGAGACAAAATTATGTTACAATTCAATGTATACATTATTAACACAAATCGAAGCAATTTTGAATTCTCTTCCGTTAACTCCCTTATACTTTGATCCATCTGATCTGAATCCACTAATCCCAGCACATTTCCTGATCGGCAGACCATTAACATCACTTCCAGAAAATTCACTTTCCCACATCCCAGAAAACAGACTAACAAAACTGCAACATCTTGAAAAGCTAAGGCAGCATTTTTGAACAAGATGGTACAAGGAATATCTAGGAGAATTACAATCACGAATCAAATGGAGAAGACCAATGGAACAAGATAATTTTATAGGCAAACTGGTGCTTATAAAAGATGACAATCTACGACCATTAAAATGGCATCTTGGACGGATCACAGATATACACCCAGGCAATGATGGTGTCGTACGGGTTGTTCCACAAAAGGGCCCCAATGGAGAATTAAAAAGGGCACTAAACAAAGTGTGCATTCTACCAATCAAGAATGAAATATCTTAAGTTTTATATAATAATAAGAAATATCAATTAACTAATTTTAGATTAATCAATTTTTATACTCGTAAAATCTTTATACAACTACTATACTTATTGTGAGTTCAAAATTGCTATGTTTATATTTTTAAAAGCTGTAGCTTTTCAAGGCGGCCGGCATGTTCGGACGTTTTATATTGGCCATGAAAGTTACAAAACTTCAGGGCATTAAGCTTTACACGGAATGGTTGCTACCCCTGGTAGAGGGGGTAGCGGAGTGTTTTAATGGAACTAGTTGTTCACTTCTAAAAGTAAAATCTGCTTAAAAACATGTAAATAACAAATACAATTAAATATATCTTTGTTCATTTATAACTTAGTAATAAATCAGTGATTGTAATTAGAACTGCAACAAATACATAATATACGAACAAATCAGTGTTTAATACAGTCCACAGCTACAAGGGTTAAATCATAACCCAACAACCTGAGTATCGAAGGAGAGTTTTAACACATGTTATAACTACGTAGCAAAAATACACTGCGAGCAAAACAAAAAAATAAATAAATAAACTATGAAATCATATGTGAAAAAAAGAAAAAACTACTAAATTGCTGGAACTTCTCGTACCGTAGCGAAATGTTCGAGGAATATTAATTGTTTTCAAATAGATTATTATAAATAAATACTGTAACATTGTTTAATATTTATAAGAATTATATAAACTTTTTTTTTATTTTATTTTCATTCCGCAATCTATAAAAATAATTATATTTAGCAGAGAATGCTGACAAGTGTTTACAATTGGTTGTTTACAAATTAGTAGATACGCCCAGTGGTGTATCTACTATAGTTAATATATAAAATAGAAAAAAACTAAAGACAAATATAGAGAATATATATATATATATATATATATATACATATATAAATAAACTATAATAAATCTCGAGGTATTTTCCTTTTGAGCCTGGTCGGCTGGCTTTCCTGGTATAAGTTGCATGCTAGTTGGTTTGGATGTGCGTCAATTCTATTCTTATAATTACAGGCAAACATTGATATATGTTCTTGAATTGTAGGTATACCCGTGTCTTTGTGGAGAATCCATGTTGGCGTGTAGTGAGGAGCGTTTAATATTTGCCGCAGGAATTTGTTTTGTGCTCGTTGTATTGTGACGATAATCATAATTATCGTCGTATTGATAATTATTGTCGCCTGATAGTCGTCAACCCCAGGGTACACCATCCCTACCACTACCCCTAACTATATATTGGTTCTTGGGGTCCATCAGAGAGACGCTCCGGAGATCCTGGCAATTAAGAAGTAACAGCCATCTAAGACGTATCCCATAGGCGAACGCCTTGGGATACGTTAGTGTTAGTTGTGTGTGTGTTGTGCAACAAGACAGGTCCAGCTTAAAGGTCAGATTATGTAAATTATATGCTATAGCTATTCTCTCCTCCATATACTCGTACGTTTATATAGGCATAAGATATAAGAATAAGAAGTATTAGTTAGGGAACATTGACTGTATGCAAGTACAGTCAAGTTCTACAAATACATACGCAATGTATTATTAACTATTAAACAGATTTAGTTATTAAAGTAATCTTGGTTTCATTCGTATAGTAGCTACTAACCCCCCCAGGTAAATACAGGTAGGGTAGGGCAGGGCTAGTTGAGCAAATTTTTACTTAAACGGATGTAGCACCTCAATGAAAAGTCTCAATAAATTGCTATACGGCTTAATGGATTTGTTGTTTATGGTTGAACAAAAGTGTTAATACTATTTTTTGGTAATAAGTAAACTTTAAAAGCTACAGCTGTTTAAATGCAAAAAGTCAAGTATGCTCAATGTACCCCATAGGTGAGGCAAGTTGAGCACTAAGAAAGTATAATAAAATCATAGGTTCAATGTCGATTAGTAATGAAATAAAATAAGTTTTTAATAACAAGTTCTATATTTATAGTCTTTATTGACAGAGAAAACAAAACTTATAGTAATTTGCTTTGAATAATTAACGAAAAGTAGAATCAACAGAACAATATCGTAGCTTAGGAATTATTTTACCATTATATTCAGTATTTTTGTTTAAAATCATAATTTCTTTATATTACTACTCATAGACTTAGCCTAAATCTTAAAAATAACGATCAGTTTCTGGAAGTTAATGGTAATTGTCTTAGTGACAGAACAAGTTTAGCAACTATGCTCCACTAACCCCAACTCGGAATTTCAAAATAAAAGTGAGTTTATAAAAAAACTGTGAGAATTATAGCCAGAATCTGATTGATTCTGAATGATTTGTCCAGAATCTCTGTGCATATTAAAAGTACTATAATTATATGGAAAAATAAAATTTACCTGGTTAAAAATAAATAACATTTGACTAAACTAGACGAAAACTCGTGATAAATGACTTTTTTACTTTTTGGTCTCAAAATAAACAAAACGCCCGTGAGCCTCACTGATTTGTCCAGCGGCCACTAGCGATCGCGGGATGTTTATTTCTCCCAAACCTCTATCTTTCCGCCATATAATGCCTAAACGGACGGTGAATAGTTTTAGAGATATTTCGATTGCTCACCTTGCCCCTATGCTCAACTAGCCCCGCTCTACCCTACTTTAGCGGGCGATTGGAGTGTTGAAGTAACCCCCTCGTAATGGGGTTGCAAGGCTAGATATAATATTTGGCAGCCATTGCATACCCCAAGAAGGGGGCGTCAACCCCTCAATCGTCACAATGATGAAAGCGTATTCGATCCCCATCTTACAATTTTTTTTATTTTATATTTAAATAATATTTAATAAAAAACCAAGCGAGTAGCTCCCACTGTTCACGTATTCGGTTGCATTTTAATGTATTCGTAATTTTTATAGAAGTTGATAGAAATAAATCAAATTTTAAACGTCGCGCAATTTCTTTATGCGTGTGTATTTTCGTATGTGCATCGCTACATGTGTTTATCTGTAGTTTTGTTTCTAAAAAGCGCGCGTATCCCAATATTTTGAAATTATAAATCATTGATTTGATTTTAAATAAGGCGTGGGTGTAAAACTTTATTAGTTGTTGTATTTTAATGGATTTGTTAAACTTTATTATACTTTTCGCGTTTTTTTTGATGCGTTGCAAATAGTTTTGAGTATTCAATAGTATAAAATTTTTAAAATAACAAAATTGTATTTTTTTTAATCGAATACAATTTTAATTCTTGCTCTATTAAGTTAATTCTATTTTTGTTCTCCCCAATTTTGTTTTACAGTATTACAAATTATTAAATTATTATGTTCTAATAATAAGCAATAAAAAAAATAAATAAATAAAAAATTATATTTTCACATAATCGAAGATGTAATTGCAATTTTTACTTCATTTTATTCTTTTTATTATAAAAATCGCAATATATCCACAAAAATATTTTTAATTTTATAAAATAATATTCCAATCGTCGAATATATTTTTTCTCGTAAGCTCAGATATTTTGCACTTCACGACACTTCAGCGCACATACGCGTGGTCACGCAAAACACATGGCCATTTTTCGGAGAAATTTAGCTTCCCAGTCCCTTTTTTTGCAATCGTTTTGACCTGACCTGTGCGCGACTCAGCATGGTGGTCAAGTTCAGAATTTCATACTCACCCTCAGTGATTGTTAAACGGTTCTGAAAATGGTCGCGCGCATAATGCATTTTGTTGTCATTTTTAATAATATTTTTAAACATAAACGGATATAAATACAGATAAACACAAATAGTTTTAGCGGTTTTCATTTATTTCTGATTTAGTTTTCTTTTTATTCGCGGTTGTTAACAAACCCTGTAATTACCAAATTTTTCGATTTTAAAGACGAATGAGGCAAGATTACTTTTTACTTTTACGCGCTATGAATAAAATAGTTAGGTTAATATAATTAAATTAAGGTCTACCATAAATTTAAAAAAAAAGTCTGTTTCTTATTTTTGATTTTTTTTAATTATTAGTTCAGAATATTATGTAGACCAAGAAAGTTGTAAAAAATATTATGTTTTTCTTGACTTATATAGATTAAATAGTTAGGATTATCTAAATAAGTTAATGCTTACTAGAAAAGAACTTGTTTTCTTTTTTATGTTATCGTTGGCAAATTACTTAAACTCTTATGAAAGTTTAGCTAAAAAAATTTGTTAACTTTTTTTTCAACTAGATTCATAGGATAAAAGTTTTTGAAAGTTATCTGAATAAGTCAAGTTTTTGTCACTTTTGTTAGTCAAAGTATAAGATTAGCAATTTAACACGTTTTAACAAATTGCTATTATCGTTGGTTTTGTTTTTAAGTAATTTTACGGGGGAGAATTAGCATAAAGACTAGCGTGCCTATGTGTAAAAGTGTAAGAATTTTTGAGAAACTCACGGGGTGAGATGTTTGGCGCGTACGAAACGCGTGCAGAGAGTCGAAGTTTTTGAGCCAGGCAGACAGTGCCGAATCGGATTTCTTAGTTTAACAAGGACTTAGTTTTTTTTTCAAATAGTTGAAACATAGGCATGCTATTCATATCTGACCAGCTGGATTGTTGTGTAATAAATTTGTATAATGTAATTGGTTGGTAGTATTGGTATAGTTTTTTTTCTTACTTAATATTTTAACGTTTAATATTTTCGCGTATTTTCGTGTTTTTTTTTGTAAGATGATGCAATAATGAATTAGTTTTAATAATTTTGATAATGTTTTTCTTTTCTTTTTTAAATATTTTCCCTTTTGTTATTGTTACGCGTACTAATGTTGGCCTCAGTTCTGCCGGGTCACCATTGACTGGTGCTCAATTCGCGGCTTTATCCAACCGATTCTACTAATAGTAGGATTGGGATATGATTTCTTTGCATAACGATTACAACGGCTATCGTGACCAGTCTAGTTATACATCGTATGCGGCACGGTAACAAAAGGACTAGCCAACCTTCGTTAATTAGAGCAGATTGCAGGCACAAAGTGTCTTTTAGAAGTCATATCTCTGCGGGCGCAGGGACACTGGTAAGGGTTTCACTCGGTCTTGCCAAGTACGGACCTGTGCCCGACGGTTGGATAAACGCTCTAGTTGTGTGCGTCATACAGCTCGAACGGCCAGTGGCATTCTTTTTTTCGCTGTTTTTATTTTCGAACTAGTAGTTTTTTTTTCTTCTTCATATTTGTCCAATTCTTATTAAATTTAATGTTTTATTACTTCATAACACTTAGTTTTTCTATCATACGCGTAACTTCGTCACTTTTACTGTTTTTATCCTATTTATTATTATTGCATTATCCGTTTTGTTTGCCATTTTATTATATTCGAATCATGTTTTTTTAATATTTGTATATATCGCTGTGTCGTTTTTTGTTTTTTAGCCGTACGTCGCGAAAGGTTTGGTTTGGTTTACGGATAGATTTTATAGACTTTGTTACAAGTTACAAAGTATTGAGAGTATAGAGGGCAAAATGGTTAGTCGATAAGTTAAATGTGTTATGGAGGCCCTATTGTTTATGTATTATTATATAATAGTTTCATATCTGCAAAGTATGATAATGATTAAGATTAGATGTAAACTATTATTTTCGTCGTGTTGTTTTTTGTTTATTGATGTCACCGTAAAACAAATCAAACGCACGTTTGTAGTGTATTACCGCGTTTATACCGTCGGCGTTTTGTTAAATTTTCGTGATTTTCGTGCCCTTTTATATGGACAAACTCCGATTTGAATTTTATCAAAAATACTTTAATTCTGTCTCGTCAATAGTTATTGGCTCGTGTTTTTGACCGCCCAATCCTGATTAAGGGGTCCGATATGGCAAATAAAATTTAAGAAAGAAATTAATAAAGGAAGCAAACATGTATGGGTATTAGAGATAGGGCGAACTTGATGTTAGGAATCAAGAATAGGTATATTTGTATGAACAAATATATAAATTGAAGAATCGTGTCGTAGCCTTTACCACCTTTTTTTTAATTATTTATTTTCAATATTACTTTTTTTTCTTTATTTTGTATAGTAATATACCGTAGGCAACTCAGTCGTCGGTTGACGTAGCGTTAGTCCGAGCGGCCGGGACAAGCAGTAACGCTTGGGCATGAAACGTCCAGGCTCGTTTCATAAGAAATTAGATTGATACGACATGATTCATTTTTGTAGAGTAAAAGACTTTTTAGGCGTAGAAGTATATGATTGAGGAAAAAATCATTTACTTTTTTTTAAAATAATAATAATATAAGATTTAGTCTTAAGATTCCCTTCCCCCTCCCTTAGATAGGTTGTAGAATTAAGTTTTAGAATATGTTAGGATATTTAGTCGTCATGATGCAGGAAAGTTATATCGGGATTTTTGTTTGTGGAGAATAGGTTTGTTGCAACGAGATTATATAAATATAAGTCTGCAGGCTTATATCGGGACGCCATATTGGATGTACGTTATTGTTCTGTGTATATGAGAATTTTATTGTTTAAAGCTGGGCCCAGTTGTCCACGAGCGAGGACCATTGAGGTGCCCGAGTCGATGGACGCGTACGGTTTCAATCGGGGAAACCGCCCTTAATCAAACCCGCAGCCGTCGAATTATTATGAGTATTATATTGAGTTATTTTGGAAAAATTTTAAGAAGGTACCTTCAGTGAGACTGGAATGGCGCTATAGGTCGCACGTCGCCATTTCCCCGCGAAGGGGGCAACCTTGGAGGGCCCTTGTGCCGAGCTGGGGAACTCCGGGTGTGTCCCGCTTACACAGGTGATTGTAAGTGCCATTGTTTTTGGGTGAGCATAAGCGGTCGGTCTAGTGTTATTATGGTTGGGGCGCTGCGGGGGGAGCAAGAAGGATAACTAGATCTTAGCCCCCATCTGTGGTCTTGTATTTGGGGGGCAATCACACCAGTAGAGGCTGAATTACTGTAAATGTCGCGCTCGTTAGTCATCTAGTGATTTAAGTAATCGAGTTTAGTTTAAAGCAAATGTAAATAAATTTTTTCTTATTGTTCATCGTCACATTAGTTATTTGTTTATGTTTTTACACGAGTTACTTTATATTGTCCATATCATCGGGCTCATCGATTCTGGCAAACTAATTTAGATTTCGGGTTACGTTTATTTCATAATAACTAATACTACAACCAAGAAAATAGGGAACAGCACACACACATAGGTTAGGTTTGTTTTCAAGATAGCGTGTTCCGAAAAAAAATTGTACAAGAAAACGTTCTCTTTTTAGTAACATCTTAATCTTTCCACGTGTAATTTTTCTTTTTGTATTGTAGCATTATGTATAAATGGTAGTTTTTCTTTTGTGTCTAATTTAAATAACATCGCGATTTGAAGTTCAAATAAGTACAGTTTTTTTCAAACACGAGCTCTTGGAAAACAAAATTAATTAAGTTCAAGTTTCAAGTTGAAGGTCAAATTGACCCATATATAAATTTAGTTTTGATATTTGTTTTAAAGATTATGGTTGTCGATTTATATATGTTTTTATTGAATACTTGTGATGTTTATTATTGATTTCTTTTTGTTTGTTGTTCATCAACCTTCTTTGTTAACAAATGGGGGAATAGTTAGTTAGGAACCCAATACGTCATATATCTGGCCGAAAGCACAATTACTGAAGGCACACACCCACAACTACAGTCTACGCTCAAATTCATATTAAGTAAACCAGACTCCGGACGGGCAGCCAACAATTATGAATACCGGTTCGTGGACCCCAAACATGAATTAGCAACTGGATTTATCAGGAATTAGCAACAATTTTTAGAGCCGAGGGCGGCTCTGGTGTGACAGGGGGGCGTGTGACGATAATCATAATTATCGTCGTATTGATAATTATTGTCGCCTGATAGTCGTCAACCCCAGGGTACACCATCCCTACCACTACCCCTAACTATATATTGGTTCTTAGGGTCCATCAGAGAGACGCTCCGGAGATCCTGGCAATTAAGAAGTAACAGCCATCTAAGACGTATCCCATAGGCGAACGCTTTGGGATACGTTAGTGTTAGTTGTGTGTGTGTTGTGCAACAAGACAGGTCCAGCTTAAAGGTCAGATTATGTAAATTATATGCTATAGCTATTCTCTCCCCCATGTACTCGTACGTTTATATAGGCATAAGATGTAATAATAAGAAGTATTAGTTAGGGAACATTGACTGTATGCAAGTACAGTCAAGTTCCACAAATACATACGCAATGTATTATTGACTATTAAACAGATTTAGTTATTAAAGTAATTTTGGTTTCATTCGTATAGTAGCTACTAACCCCCACAGGTAAATACAGGTACTTTAGCGGGCGATTGGAGTGTTGAAGTAACCCCCTCGTAATTGGGTTGCAAGGCTAGATATAATATTTGGCAGCCATTGCATAGCCCAAGAAGGGGGCGTCAACCCCTCAATCGTCACAGTATTATGTTTAAATTGCTCTTTTTAGCAGTACCCCAAAGTTGTAATCCGTAGGTCCACACGGGTTTGATCACAGCCTTGTATATATGTAATTTGTTGTAAGTTGATAATTCAGATTTTCTGTTTAGGAGCCAATAATAATTTTTGAAGATCAGATCTATTTGTTGTTTTTTGTTCTTTATGTGTACTTTCCAGTTGAGTTTCCTATCTAAGTGAATGCCGAGATACTTTATCGATTCTTTGGACGGAATAATTTCATCGTTGAGTACAACTGCTGGGCAAGTTTGGGTGCGAAGCGTGAAAGTTATATGAACTGATTTTGTGCTATTTACTTCTATCCTTTACAACGAAAATCATTTCTCAGCTAAGCTGAGATGGTGCTGAAGGCTGTTGGAAGCTGCAGTCGGATCTTTGTTTGTGGCGATGATGCACGTATCATCAGCAAATGTGTCTAAACTCGTATATAAACTAAATTGCAAAGTTGAAAATATTTATTTAAAGTATACTAGAACTTAAGTCAGAATGACAATTAAAATCAATTATTTCTGATATACATAAAACATATTTATTGAAAAAAAATTGAAACAATTTTTTTTTTCAAAAGCAATTATTTTGTTAAAACAAGCAGAAAGTTCTTTGAATCATTCAAATCGGACGAACATAGTTTTTTCAAAAACTGCCATTTTTTGTACATTTAGCTCTGTATCTCCGAAACTGCTGGACCTCTCTTTGCCAAAAACGAATCACCACTTCTTCCCGTCATTACGTTTTTTTTTTTTTTTTTTTTTTTAATTTATTTCTTATAACCAATCTGAACCTTGGGTTCAATGAGGTTATTTGCTAACGGTTACAGGGTTTTTAGAAATTTCCCCAGTGGGAAATTTCCTTACATAAATATATTGATAGTTATTTCATTAAATCTTGCGGCCACTTTCTTTTTAATCTTCTCGTTGGTACTTGTTTCAGTAGATCTATTATTAGAGTGTTTGGATGGTATGCGCTCTTTTGATGATATTTCGTACTTCTCTCCTTGATAACTTCCTGAATATATTTGATGTTTAGGTCTCGATGAATTGTTTCATTGGAGACATACCAGGGCGCGTTCACAATTGCTCGTAATATTTTTGACTGTGCTCTTTGAATTGTTTTTATATTGGACGTGCTCGCACATGCCCATAGCTCAATACCGTACGTCCATATTGGTACAATTACGGCTTTATATATTAGAATCTTGTTCTCATATGACATCTTGGATCTTCTTCCAATTAACCAGTAAAGTTCGCGAAATTTTTTGTCTATTTGCTTACGCTTTGTCTTGATGTGGGTGCTCCATGTGAGCCCTCTGTCGAGGTGAAGTCCTAAGTATTTTACAGAGTTGCTTTTTGGAATTTCTACATTGTTGATTTTTATATTTGGGCAATCTCCTTTTCTTTTGGTAAAGGTGATGTGGGCTGACTTAGTTGAGTTAATAGTGATTTTCCATTTGTGAGTCCACTCCTCTAGTTTGTGTATACAATTTTGCAGCTGTTCCGAGGCTTTTGTGGCGTCTTCATGTGATGATAAAACCGTGGTGTCATCTGCGAATGTTCCAAGGGTTATTTTGGGGTCGGTTGGAATATCGTTAGTGTAGATTAGGTACAGGATTGGTCCGAGTACACTACCCTAAGGTACACCAGCTTTTATTGATTCTATATCAGATGATTCGTTCTGCACTCTGACTCTGAAATATCTGTTCGATAAGTAGGACTCCAGTAAAGATGACAGTTCTTGTGGAAGACATTGGTTTATTTTGTAGATCAAACCGTGGTGCCAAACTTTGTCGAAAGCTTTTTCGATGTCAATAAATATGGCAGAGCAATATTTTTTATTCTGCAATGCCATATGTATGTCGTTTATGGCCCTATGACCTTGGTGGATTGTTGAGTGTTGAGGTCTAAAACCAAACTGGTGGTCGGGAATTATTGTAAGCTTTTCGTTTATTCTGATTAGGATTATTTTCTCCATTATTTTTGAAAGTATTGGCATTAGGCTGATTGGTCTGTACGATGTAGCTTCTGTAGGCAATTTCCCTGGTTTCAGGATCATAATAATTTCAGAAATTTTAAAACATTTTGGCCAATATGTTGTTCTAAGGATTGCATTAAATATGTATGTCAAGAGCACTATGCTTTTCTTGGACAGTTCTTTGATCATCCTGCCTTTTATTTTATCCACGCCAGCGCTTTTTTGTTTTTAGTAAGCATTATATATTTTTTAACTTCTTTGGGAGTAGTTTTCATTATCGCATTTTTATTTTTGTTATCTATCAAAAGTGCGTCGTTAGCTTCTTGGTCGGTTTGGTTACCAGCAGTAGAAAAAACAGTTTTTAAATAGTTCGCGAATAATTCCGCTTTCTCTTTGTTGCTTTTTGCCCATTCGCTTGCGCTGTTCATTCTTATAGGTGCATTATGGAATGTTTGATGTCTAGTGGACTTCGTGGGTTTCCATATTGTTTTGTCGTATCTGCTTAAGTTTGAAATATATTGCGTAATCTCACTGTCCCTTAGATCTTTTAGTTTCTTTTTGAGGAAATTTGTCAGGTTGTTGAAGATTGTTTTATCCTTAGGATTTTGCGTGTTTTGCCATTTTTTCCTTGCTTTACGTTTTTGTTTTATTAGGCGTTTTATTTCTAGGGGGATATCATAGTTAGTTTTATTTTGTTCGTGTTTTGTGGGGGTAGCTTTTGTAACTGCATCTTGCAATGTAGTTATGAACGCATTTAGGCTATTGTCAATATCCTCTGCAGTTTTTAGTCGTATTTTGAGGTTTATGTTTGAATCAATTTCAGTTTTAAATGTATCCCAATCCTTCTTACAGTTATATAGGTTGTTATTTATTTGCTTATTTAATATACGTGAACTCAATGTTAAGATTATTGGTGTATGATCCGAGGAGAGGTCTAAGTTATTTTCAATCGTCATATATTTAGGCGAAATACCACTCGTTATGAAAAGGTCTAGCAGGTCAGGTGTTTTTTGTTTGTCTGTAGGCCAGTATGTAGGACTTCCTGTTGACATAAAAGAGTAATTGTTTTTCTGGATTAGTGCTGCTAATTTTTTACCTTTTCTTGTGGTTCATCTTGATCCCCAGAGCGTGTTTTTAGAATTGAAGTCTCCACCCACGATGAATTTTGTACCTAAGGTTCTGAAAAAATTTTCATAATCTTCGCATTTAAGAACCTAGGGGGAAAATAAATTGCAGAAACTGTTAAATCAGTTGCATGTGTGAAACCCTTAACTTTTATGGTGGTTGCTTGTATTTCGTTATGTTGAAATTTTAGTAATTCGTAGTGCTCGATCGAAGATTTTATAAGTATACCTGTACCAGCGTGAGCAGTTTGGTCTGGATGATTGGTGAAATAAAAGTTATAAGACGGAATTCTGAAGAATAAATAATCAGTCAAGTGAGTTTCACTTATTAACAGAATATTGATCATTTGTAGATGTAGGAAAGTTTTTAATTCATTTTGATGGTTTAGAATACCGTTGGCATTCCATTCGGCAATGCGTAACAGGTTAATCATTTTTTAGCTAGTAAGGTAAGCATGTTGAGGATCATATTGTTCTGCTCCATAAGTTGTTTGAACATATCTTTGAATGTACTTAAAAATTCATGTAGTGTTGAATTTATTTCTGTTGCATTGTTTCCGCCGTTGTTTTGATTTTTCAGAATTTCGGAATAAGTCATGTGATTCGAAACATTAGTATGATTTGATCGTGGTCTTGTATTGATTTCTTGAAAGCGTTTTGAAATGTTTTGTATTGGTGTGGCACTAGTTTTGTTATGTGAGGTATTATACATAGTGCGGTAGCTGGTGCATCCTCTATAGTTTGCCGGGTGTGGGCCTCCGCACAAAGCGCATGTGGCTGGAGTGCTTTTTAATTTATTACATTTTGAAGTATCATGGTCGCCGCCGCATTTGACGCAGACAATAGCAATAGAATTTACAGTGTCCATATAATTGGCACCTTGTACACTGTATAATACCAAATCTTTTTCTGGGAGATTCCACTGTTACAATTTGATTTAATTTATTATTCTCTGAATTATTCTCTGAAGGCTCCAAATCGACGAAAAACATGTTTAATGGGTATTTAGTCTTGTGTTGCAAGATATTGACAATGTTTCTCACTTTGTAGTTTAGTTTTTCTAGCGCTGATTTAATTTCGTTAGTATCGGTTGTGTGGTGAATATTTTTTATAACTACTCTGTAGGCTCTCTCTTGTTTAATTTGGTAGGTGTGATACACTACGCGTTTTGATTTAAAAAAGTGTATGAGCAATTTATATTGCTCGGGTGTTTCGACGTTTATTTTCACTATATCGTCGTGCAATGATTTTGTTGTGTACTGCTCCCTGTTTATTATTGTGTTGATTTCGCCTGTCATGTCAGCGATATCGTCTACGTCATAGACGAAAATGGGAGGTGGCCTTTGAACCGTATTCCTGTTATCAGCTTGCGAGGTCGAAGGGCCTGGTGTTTCTATTGTGTTATCGGCTTAGGTCGCCGGTTTACCTGTTGCGAGAACATTAAACCGGTTTGATGTTTTTATAATGCTGACATTTTCGATATGGCCTGTTGATGTTCTTCGGCGTTTGTTAGTTTTGATTGTCTGCCAGCTTACTGCTTGATTAATTTGTTGTGTTTCCATGTTATTAACAGTTACGGGTGATTGGTGATTAGTGTTATTATGTTGATTAATTAAATGGTTTTGCACGTATGCACTATTTGTTTGCGAGGTGTTCAACACGTGATTAACAGTTTCGGGTGATTGGTAATTAGTGTTGTTATGTTGATTAATTAAATGGCTTTGAACGTATTCACTATTTGTTTGCGAGATGTTTAACATGTGGTTAACAGTTTCGGATGATTGGTAATTAATGTTGTTATGTTGATTAATTAAATGGTTTTGCACATATGCACTATCTGTTTGCGAGGTGTTTAACATGTGATTAACAGTTTCGGGTGATTGGTAATTAATGTTGTTATGTTGATTAATTAAATGGTTTTGCGCGTATGCACTATTTGTTTGGGAGGTGTCATTCAGTATTTCAATTGATTGTACAATTGGAATAGTTGAACTATTTTTTTCGCTGTTCTGCATGATTCTTTAGTAACACTGAGATTGTACTGTATTATTTTTTTTTTATTCACTGCACTATTTCTTTTTATTTATATGCCCCCCCAAAAAGGGGGGCTTCGTTTCACTACTGTGTAGTTTTGGATGGATTGAGTATAATTTTATATTACACTGCTCACTAATTTTGTTATGATTGGATAAATATTATTTTATTTTATTGAAGCACTGATCCGAACAGTACGGCTGCTCGAGGTAAACTGTCATTACGAATTGAATGCTTTTTAGATCATTCAAATCCGATGCTCCGATCTCTAAAAAAACTCGATTTCCATTTTCTGCATTCTTTGTTTTGTATCTCAGAAACGGCTGGACCTGCCTTTACCAAAAACCAACAGCACATCTCTCTATCAATAGGAATCGAATGTTTTTTAAACCATTCAAATCGGTTGATCCGTGCGCCCGAAAACGTGGACAAAAAATTGTTTCCATACATACTTACACAAACACGCACATCCATTTTTTCTGAGGTATACCAAAATGTTCAGAAACCTTCAAAATGTGAAGAAATGTACAAATTTTCAATTCCGATTTTTGGACGATTGCAATGACTTATCCTACGGGAAGTTAAATATGTCCACTTTGACTTAAGTTTTGTATTTGGTTTGTAGTGTCTCAACATTTTTTTTATTATTGTCACAATTTTTTTAACTTAACTAGTTGGTATTGGTATTTTGCCTTGAGGCAAGTTACATAAACTTCCCGATATGTGTAAATAATCGACTTATTCAATAAAAAAATAAATAAATTAATTTATGATTGATTAAAAGTATTCCTAGTGTATTTATCACATATAATTACAACTTTTTCCAAATTTGGCCTCATTCGATTCAATCGAATTTTTTTATGAAAACAAACTTTTCCTTCGGAAAGTTAATACAGATATACGTTAGTGTCTTATTCTTGTTTTTTATTTTCTTGGTGATTTACAGTATTACGCTACCAGTATTTTGTTCGAATGATTATGCAGAGTCACTTATATTTTATTGAATAGTTTTATGTGGGATCTAGTACTATTAGTAATACTAAAATAGTAGTATCTAGATCGTAATTTCGTAATGTATGCAAAATGTTTTCAGGAAGAAATTATTCCTTGAACGAAGTCTTCGTATTCTTATTATGTTTTTGTGATAAAATTTATATATCAAATAATTTACGTTCAAACATGTGCGATTAGAAAATTGCATACATTTCTTTATTTGATTTTTTCGATTTATATATTCGTCTTGTCACATATATGTGAGATATAAACGGGTTTAAACTCATATATCGATATGTACCTGAACCAAAATTATGTGGTATATAAACATATCACTAGAAATTCTAAACCCTGTGGCGCCTCTAGCGTCGCGATGAATCGGAAATATCCTTCAAGTGAACCATCTATTTCCTTATCTATCTCTTTTGCATTCTACACGCAGCTTAATTGTGATAAGATGACAGATGGAAATAGCCTCTAAAAAAACCAACGAATGTCAAAAAGAAAAAACTATATACAAACATTGACAAAATACCCTGTGTAATACTTTTCAAACTGTCATTCACAAATAAAACATCAAAATAACACGTAGCCTCTATGAAAGGGGTGCTTTTACAGTGTAATGTACCTTTCTTAAGCTAGCACAAATTAGCAAAATCGAACCGGACCTGTTGTATTGTTAACTACCCAAAGGGTAGTTATAGTAATGGGCCGCAAATCGAAATTGAAAATGTTTGCATTTCTCGACGTTTTAAAGGCTTCTGAACATCTTAGATAAAGAACACCTTAGAAAAAATGTATGCGTGTGTGTGTGTCCGCATTTTTTTATTCTTGTTTTCGTGCGCACGGACTTGCGCACCGATTTGTATGGTTTCAAAAACATTTGATTCCTATTGATAGGTTGATGTGCTGATTAGTTTCTGGCAAAGGCAGGTCCAGCCGATACGGAGATAAAGAGCAAAGAGTGCAAATAATAGAAAAAATGTCAGTTTCTGAGAGAAATAAGCATCCGAATTGAATAGTTCAAAAAACTTTCAGCTTGTGTTGACAAAACAATTGCTTTTGAAAAAAAAAATTTTTTTATATCGAAAATAATTCATATTTTAATTCTGGCTAAAGTTTTAAAGCTCACTTATATACTGCACTGTAATAACAATTCGAATCATTATTTTGTTTAATAATTACAAAACGCGTTGATAGTTATATGTAGGTTACTTGGTCATCGGAAGTGCTTACTGTTGGATTTTGTAAATAGGTTGTAAACAATAAATTAGTATATAAGAGTTAGACAAAAGTTAGACAGTCAGTCAAACCTGGAGTCAAGCTTAGAGTCAAGCTTGGAGTCAAACTTGGAGTAAGTTTGACAGATATAGTATTCAATAAAATGTAGTCTTTGCTGATATGATAACCAAAAGGTTATCAACAAATATTAATTGTAGAAATAGTGAATAATAAAAGTATCATTCAAGAAAGAAGTGTGTTTACAATTTACTATCAAATCGCTGTTCGTCCTAAAGGCCTTTCACACTACCAGTAGACTCTGGAGAGCCCACATCACAATTATAATATTTCAACAACTATCAACTGTTCACCGCTCGGGTCCAGCCTATCATTACAATTCCTGGTCGTACTGGTGATCCAAAACATACATCCAAAGGCATTACCACATCAGGACAATTCAATATTTTGAATGAATATTTTGGACTATGTGATTCAGTCAAGTTATAGTAATCTCATAAAAAACGAAAATGAAAATTTTCATTTATATTTACGTTTCAAAAGTTTCTGAATATTTTGGCATATCATAGAAAAAATGTATGTATGTGTACCAATCTACCGATTTGATAAGAAGACATGCTGATTAATTTTTGGCGCAGGCAGGTCTAGCCGTTCCATAGAGAACGGAGCGTCCGATTTTAATCATTTAAAAAAGATTTCACTTGTATGTACGATGCCACTAGTTTAGTACTTATTTTGTACTAATTTGTACCACAAAAAATTGTACTACGTGCCGTTTAAAAAGAACACGTGGCGCTGCTAGCTTTAATATTATGCTAGACCATTTTTTGATTTAGAAGAAAATAAATAAAATAAAACAGAATATGATTAATTCGAATTTGTACCACCAATTTTAAACCAAAAAAATCGAAAATGGCTACGAAATTCAGAACTCCATGATGGCCGGATCGCCATAATATGAGATGTTTTGTGAAGATAGGGATATAGTGCAGAAAATAAGAAGACAGGTATATAGTGCTTGTATTGAAGTCAAAAAAAGAATGAAATAATTTTTGATAATAATATTATTAAATCACTGATTTTTATAAAAATTACTACCACCGTTTTGCCCCAAATCGTCCCCAAAATAATGTTAAGGCATTTAGTACGGGAAAAATTAAATTATAATTTTAATTACAACTCATTATATGCAATATAATATTTAGTTTTAAATTACTTAATTTCAGATTTTGTACCTCTGCCCTTACGTGTCCAATCATCCGCGAATTGTACTTACGCCAATGCTGATTCATTTTCAATGTGCAAGCTTTGAGCATGAAACAAAATAAATTGAACGAGCAGAATCAAATGAAACGAATAAAATAAAAACAATTTAATATTTAGTATTTAAATAATGACTTTCAGAGTTTGTACTTCTGCATTTCCCTCATTAATCAACCTCAAATTGTATTTACTCCCATTCGGGATTCCGTGATCCCGAATACCGGGATTCCGATTTATGTCCGGTATTCAATACCGATATTGATACCAAAAATAACGGTATTTTGGGATTAGCATTTTGTTGAAAAATAAACTTACGCAATACACATTCACAAGTTTCACACTGTGTGTGTATTACCGACTCAACTCAGTCGAGTATGACACATCGGCAAGATAAAGCAATTGTTTATATATTATATAGGACCTAATAACTGAAACCCATTTATAAAAATTATTAGTCGTCGACGTGCATTGTCCTCATATCTAATTCGTTATCAATGATTTTTAAACAAAATATACAATCGACACGTTATAATTCTCTATATTGAATATCTATATCCTATCGATCATTCGTATTTATTTATTATTTCATGATAACGAAAATTTACAAGTCAAATTATTGGTCTTAGCGGAAGATAACCTCTTACGCGTACGTTGTAGATTCTTAGAAATTGTTCATATAGAATTATTAACTTCCCGTAGGGTAAGTTATTGTAATGGGCCGAAAATCGGAATTGAAAATTTTTACATTTCTCGACGTTTTGAAGGTTTCTGAACGTTTTGGCATACCTCAGAAAAAATGGATGGATGTGTGTGTGTGTGTGTGTGTGTGTGTATTTATGTATGAATACAAATTTCCAGTCACGTTTTAGGGCGCACGGATGAACCGATTTTAATGGTTCAAGAAACATTCGATTCCTATTGATAGGGAAAAGAGCTGATTAGTGTTTGGCAAAGGCAGGTCCAGCCGTTTCGGAGATACGGAGCAAAGAGTGCAGAAAATAGAAATCGAATTTTGAAAAAACATTCAATTAGTAATGATTGGGAGAAGTGTTTAATAGTTTTTGGCAAAGGTAGGCCCAGCCATTTCGAAGATACGGAGCTAAATATGTAAAAAATGACAGTTTTTGAGAGAACTAAGCGTCCGATTTAAATGATACAAAGAACTTTCTGCTTGTCTTCACAAAATAATTGATTTTGGAAAAAAAATTGTGGCAACTTTTTTTTTTTTTTTCAACTCTGCAATTCAGATTATATAATTCTTATAAATATTAGACAATGTTACAATATTTATAATAATCTATTTCAAAACATTCAGTATTCCTCGAACATATCGTTACGGTACGGGAAGTTCCAGCAATTTGCCTTAAGGCACGATGCCATAATTGCCTCAAGACAGAATTCCACTTACAGCTAGTTTTATTTATTTATTAGACAACCAGAAAATACAATAAATTTCTATAAGTCTTTGTGATGTGTTATTTAATGTGATGTGATATCTGATGATGATTTTATTATAACATAAATACACTATACTAGCACTTGCAAATACTAACTCATATCGACTTATAATGTGCTCGGATTATTTCTTTATGACAATTGTGCCGGCAAATGTAGAATGAGAACAAAAGTTTTCGGCTTGTTATATTTGTACTAAAATTCGGTCGTCGCTTGAAGATTATTAATTATTTATATTTATATTTATATATTGATTGTTTATATTTTTTAAACGCATATTTTAATAAACAAAATATAAGTTATAAATTGAATTCGTTTTTTTCCTTAAAAATATAATTCCATACGAGCCTATTAAATTTAAATGTAACATACAAATTAATATATTGTGACAACTGAGGGGTTGAAGCCCCCCTCTTGGGGTATGCAATGGCTGCCAAATATTATATTCTAGCCTTGCAACCCCATTACGAAGGGTTACCTCAACACTCCAATCGCCCTCTAAAGTACCTGTAATTACCTGTGGGGGTTAGTAGCTACTATACGAATGAAACCAAGATTACTTTTAATAACTTAATCTATTTAAATAATTAATAATACATTCCGCATGTATTTGTGGAACATGACTGTACTTGCATACAGTCAATGTTCCCTAACTAATGCTTCTTATTCTTATATTTTATGCTTATACGAATATATGAGTATATGTGGGAGAGAATAGCTATAGCTTATAATTTACATAATCTGACCTTCAAGCTGGACCTGCCTTGTTGCACAACACACACACAACTAACACTAACGTATCCCAAGGCGTTCGCCTATGGGATACGTCTTCGTTGGCTCTAACTTCTTAATTGCCAGGATCTCCGGAGCGTCTCTCTGATGGACCCCAAGAACCAATGGATAGTTAGGGGTAGTGGTAGGGATGGTGTACCCTGGGGGTTGACGACCATCAGGCGAGAATAATTATCAATACGACGATAATTATGATTATCGTCACACGCCCCCCTGTCACACCAGAGCCGCCCTCGGCTCTAAAAATTGTTGCTACTTCTCAACGATGTATGAGGTCCCCGTAGCGGTATCCATAATTGTTGGCCGTACGTCCAGAGCCTGGTTTACTTAATATGAATTTGAGCGTAGACTGTAGTTGTGGGTGTGTGCCTTCAGTAATTGTGCTTTCGGCCAGATATATGACGTCTTGGGTTCCTAACTAGCTATTCCCCCATTTGTTAACAAAGAAGGTTGATGAACAACAAACAAAAAGAAATCAATAATAAACATCACAAGTATTCAATAAAAACATATATAAATCGACAACCATAATCTGTAAGACAAATATCAAAACTAGATATATATATATATGGGTCAATTTGACTTTCAACTAAACTTAATTAATTTTGTTTTCCAATAGCTCGTGTTTGAGGAAAAAAAAACTGTACTTATATGAACTTCAAGTCGCGATTTTATTTAAATTAGACGAAAGAAAAACTACAATTTATATATAATGCTACAATACAAAAAAAAAAATTACACGTGGAAAGATTAAGATGTTACTAAAAAGAGAACGTTTTCTTGTACAATTTTTTTTTCGGAACACGCTATCTTGAAAACAAACCTAACCTATGTGTGTGTGCTGTTACCTATTATCTTGGTTGTAGTATTAGTTATTATGAAATATACGTAACCCGAAATCTAAGTTAGTTCGCCAGAATCGATGAGCCCGATGATATGGACAATATAAAGTAATGCGTGAAAAAACATAAACAAGTAACTAATGTGACGATAAACAATAAGAAAAAAAAATTTACATTTGCTTTAAACTAAACTCGATTACTTAAATCACTAGATGACTAACGAGCGCGACATTTACAGTAATTCAGCCTCTACTGGTGTGATTGCCCCCCAAACACAAGACCACAGATGGGGGCTAAGATCTAGTTATCCTTCTTGCTCCCCCCGCAGCGCCCCAACCATAATAACACTAGACCGACCGCTTATGCTCACCCAAAAACAATGGCACTTACAATCACCTGTGTAAGCGGGACACACCCGGAGTTCCCCAGCTCGGCACAAGGGCCCTCAAAGGTTGTCCCCTTCGCGGGGAAATGGCGACGTGCGACCTATGGCGCCATTCCAGTCTCACTGAAGGTACCTTCGCAAATAATCCTATAATTTCATACAATAATTGTCACAAATATTCAACGGCTGCGGGTTTGATTAAGGGCGGTTTCCCCGATTGAAACCGTACGCGTCCATCGATTCGGACATCTTAGTGGTCCTTGCTCGTGGACAACTGGGCCCAGCTTTAAACAATAATAATCTCAAATACACATAACAAAAACGTACATCCGATATGGCGTCCCGATATAAGCCTGCAGACTTATATTTATACAATTTACGTTGCAACAACCTACTCTCCACAAACAAAAATCCCACTATAACTTCCGTGCACCATGACGACTAAATATCCTAACATATTCTAAAACTTAATTCTACAACCTATCTAAGGGAGGGGGAGGGGAATCTTAAGACTAAACCTTATATTATTATTATTTAAAAAAAAAAAAAAAAAGTAAATGATTTTTTCCTCAATCATATACTTCTACGCCGAAAAAATCTTTTACTCTATCAAAATGAATCATGTCGTATAAATTTAACTGCTTATGAAACGGGTCCGGTCGTTTCCTGCTAAAGCGTTACTGCTTGTCCCGGCCGCTCGGACTAAAGCTACGTCAACCGACGGCCGAGTTGCCTACGGTATATCCATATACAAAATGAAAAGAAAAAAAGTAATATTGAAAAAAAAAATTAAAAAAAAGTGGTGAAGGCTACGACACGATTCTTCAATTTATATATTCATCTATATAAACTAAACTTCCTTATTCTTGATTCTTCATCATGTTCTTCCTATCTCTAATACTCCGTACATACTTGTTTCCTTTATTAATTTCCTCATTTCATTAACTCTATTTGCCATATCGGACCCCTTAATCAGGATTGGGCGGTCAAAAACACGAGCCAATAACTATTGACGAGACAGAATTAAAGTATTTTCAATAAAAATAAAATCGTATTTTGTCCATATAAAAGGGCGTCACGAAAATTAAACAAAACGCCGACGGTATAAACTAACGCGATAATACACTACAAACGTTCGTTTGGTTTGATTTACGGTGACATTATCAATGAACAAAAAACAACACGACGAAAATAATAGTTTGCATTCAATCTTAATCATTGTCATACTTTACAGATATAAAACTATTATATAATATACATAAACAATAGGGCCTCCATAACACATTTAACTTATCGACTAACCATTTTGCCTTCTATACTCTCTATACTTTGTGACTTGTAACAAAGTCTATAAAATCTATCCGTAAACCAAACCAAACCTTTCGCGACGCACGGCTAAAAAAAATCGACACAACGATATATGCATATATAAAACAAAACATTATTCGAATATATTAAAATGGCGAACAAAACGGATAATGCAATAATGATAAATAGGATAAAAACAGTAAAAGTGACGAAGTTACGCGTATGATATAAAACTAATTTATAATAGAATAATAAAACATTAAAATTAATAAGAATTAGACAAATGCGACGAAAAAGAGCTACTTGATAAAAAAAACTGCGAAAGAGTGTCACTGGCCGTTCTAGCTGTATGACGCACACAACTAGAGCGTTTATCAAACCGTCGGGTACAGGTCCGTACTTGGCAAGACCGAGTGAAACCCTTACCAGTGTCCCTGCGCCCGCAGAGATATGACTTCTAGAAGACACTTTGTGCCTGCAATCTGCTCTAATTAACGAAGGTTGGCTAGTCCTTTCGTTACCGTGCCGCATACGATGTATAACTAGACTGGTTGCGATAGCCGTTGTAATCGTTATGCAAAGAAATCATATCCCAATCCTACTATTAGTAGAATCGGTTGGATAAAGCCGCGAATAGAGCACCAGACAATGGTGACCCGGCAGAACTGAGGCCAACATTAGTACGCGTAATCATAACAAAAAAGGAAATATTTAAAAAAAAAGAAAAACCTTATCCAAATTATTAAAACTAATTCATTATTGCATCATCTTACAAAAAAAAACACGAAAATACACGACGTTAAAATATAAAATATAAAAAAAAAACTATACTAATACTACAAACCAATTACTCTATACCTACTTATTACACAACAATCCAGCTGGTCAGATATGAATAGCATGCCTATGTTTCAACTATTTGAAAAAAAAACTAAGTCCTTGTTAAACTAGCAAATCCGATTCGGCACTGTCTGCCTGGCTCAAAAAACTTTGACTCTCTGCACGCGTTTCGTACGCGCCAAACATCTCACCCCGTGAGTTTCTCAAAAATTTTACACTTTTACACATAGGCTCGCTAGTCTTTATGCTAATTCTCCCCCGTAAAATTACTTAAAAATAAAACCAACGATAATAGCAATTTGTTAAAACGTGTTAAATTGCTAATCTTACACTTGACTAACAAAAGTGACAAAAACTTGACTTATTCAGATAACTTTCAAAAACTTTTAAACTGATTAATTTATTATAAAATAATTTTCAACTTAAATTAAATTTTTCTATATAAAATAAACAGTAAAAAGTCTTATCTTATGAATCTAGTTGAAAAAAGTTAACAATTTTTTTTTAGCTAGACCCTCATAAGAGTTTAAGTAATTTGCCAACGATAACATAAAAAAGAAAAACAAGTTCCTTTCTAGTAAACATTAACTTATTTAGAAAATCCTAACTATTTAATCTATATAAGTAAAGAAAAACTTAATATTTTTTACAACCTTTTAGGTGTACATAATATTCTGAACCAATAATTAAAAAAAAAATCAAAAATAAGAAACAGACTTTTTTTTTTTAAATTTATGGTAGACCTTAATTTAATTAAATTATCCTAACTATTTTATTCATAGCGCGTAAAAAAGTACAAAGTAATCTTGCATCATTCGTCTTTAAAAATCGAAAGATTTGGTAATTACAGGGTTTGTTATCAACCGCGATTAAAAAGAAAACTAAATCAAAAGTAAATGAAAACCGTTAAAACTATTCGTGTTCATCTGTACTTATATCCGTACTTATGTTTAAAAGTATTATTAAAAATGACAACAGAATGCATTATGCGCGCGAACATTTTCAAAACCGTTTAACAATCACTGAGTGTGAGTATCAAATTTTGAACTTGTACGCCATGCCTGTGTCGCGCACAGGTCAGGTCAAAATCACTGAAAAAAGGATACTTGAAAGTTAAATTTCTCCGAAAAATGGCCATGTGTTTTGCGCGACCAGGCGTATCTGCGCTAAAGTGTCCCAAAAGCAAAATATTTGAGCTTACTAGAAAAAAAAATATATTCGACTATTGGAATATTATTTTAGAAAATTAAAAATATTTTTGTGGATATATTACCGCAATTTTTATAATAGAAAGAATAAAATGAAGAAAAATAAATTGCAATTACATCTACGATTATGTGAATTTATAATTTTTATTTTATTTATTTATTAACTTCCCGTAGGGTAAGTTATTGTAATGGGCCGAAAATCGGAATTGAAAATTTTTACATTTCTCGACGTTTTGAAGGTTTCTGAACGTTTTGGCATACCTCAGAAAAAATGGATGTGTGTGTGTGTGTGTGTGTGTGTGTGTGTGTATGTATGTGTGGATACAAATTTCCAGTCACGTTTTAGGGCGCACGGATCAACCGATTTGAATGGTTCAAAAAACATTCGATTTCTATAGATTGGGAAAAGAGCTGATTAGTTTTTGGCAAAGGCAGGTCCAGCCGTTTCGGAGATACGGAGCAAAGAGTGCAGAAAATAGAAATCGAATTTTTGAGCGAACGGAGTATCCAATTTGAATGATCTAAAAAACATTCAATTAGTAATGATTGGGAGAAGTGTTTATTAGTTTTTGGCAAAGGCAGGCCTAGCCATTTCGAAGATACGGAGCTAAATATGTAAAAAATGGCAGTTTTTGAGAGAACTAAGTGTCCGATTTAAATGATTCAAAGAACTTTCTGCTTGTCTTAACAAAATAATTGATTTAGAAAAAAAAAATTTTGTTCCATCTTTTTTTTTTTTTTTTTTTTTTTTTTTTTTTTTTTTTAGTATTTTGTATATCGAAAATATTTCAGATTTTATTTTTAATTCTGACTATAGTTCTAATATACTTTAGAAATAATTTCAACTCTGCAATTCGCTTTATATAATTCTTATAAATATTACACAATGTTACAATATTTATAATAATCTATTTGAAAACATTCAGTATTCCTCGAACATTTTGTTACGGTGCGGGAAGTTCCAGCAATTTGCCTTAAGGCACGATGCCATAATTGCCTCAAGACAGAATTCCACTTACAGCTAGTTTTTTTTTTTATTGCTTACTATTCGAACATAGTAATTAATTAATTTGTAATAGTGTAAAACAAAATTGGGGGAAAAAAATAAAATTAACTTAATACAGCAAGAATATAAATTGAATTCGATTAGAAAAAAAACAATTTTGTTATTTTATAAATTTTATACTATTGAATGTTCAAAACTTTACAACGCACCAAGAAAACGCGAAAAAGATAATAATGTTTAACAAATACATTAAAATACAGCATCTATTAAAATTTCATACTCAAGCCTTATTCAAAATCAAAACAATGATTTATAATCTTAAAATATCGGGATACGCGCGCTTTTAAGAAACAAAACTACAGATAAACACATGTAGCAAAATACATACGAAAATACACAAGCATAAAGAAATTTCGCGACGTTTAAAATTTGATTTATTTCTATCAACTTCTATAAAAATTACGAACGCATTAAAATGCAACCGAACACGTGAACAGTGGGAGCTACTCGCTTGGTTTTTTATTAAATATTATTTAAATATAAAATAAAAAAATTGTAAGTTGGGGATCGAATACGCTTTTATCATTGTGACAACTGAGGGGTTGAAGCCCCCCTCTTGGGGTATGCAATGGCTGCCAAATATTATATTCTAGTCTTGCAACCCCATTACGAAGGGTTACCTCAACACTCCAATCGCCCTCTAAAGTACCTGTAATTACCTGTGGGGGTTAGTAGCTACTATACGAATGAAACCAAGATTACTTTTAATAACTTAATCTATTTAAATAATTAATAATACATTCCGCATGTATTTGTGGAACATGACTGTACTTGCATACAGTCAATGTTCCCTAACTAATGCTTCTTATTCTTATATCTTATGCTTATACGAATATATGAGTATATGTGGGAGAGAATAGCTATAGCTTATAATTTACATAATCTGACCTTCAAGCTGGACCTGCCTTGTTGCACAACACACACACAACTAACACCAACGTATCCCAAGGCGTTCGCCTATGGGATACGTCTTCGTTGGCTCTAACTTCTTAATTGCCAGGATCTCCGGAGCGTCTCTCTGATGGACCCCAAGAACCAATGGATAGTTAGGGGTAGTGGTAGGGATGGTGTACCCTGGGGGTTGACGACCATCAGGCGAGAATAATTATCAATACGACGATAATTATGATTATCGTCACAATATGATTGTTTACTTGCACGGTTTTTTGTATCTATCTACTCCTATACTCTATGTAATGAAATAATTAATATGTACTAATTTTAGAAAAACAATAATGTTAATATGTCAATATGATAACTGCGGTAAATAAAAATATGACTAGTAAATTTTTCATTCATAATCCCGGTATTAATACCGGGATACCGATATTACAAATTTCAAATATCGAATACCGGTATTCAGATTTTAGTACGGTATTGGAAGTCCTACTCCCATGTTGGAGCGTTTTTAACGTAAAAAAATTGAACGAGCAGAATGAAATGAAACTAATGCAGTAAAAACATTATAACATTTAGTATTTAAATAAAGAATTTCAGATTTTGTACCTCTGCCCTTCCCTAATTAATTAACCCAAAATCATATTTACTCCCATGTTGGAGCGTTTTCAACTAGAAATAGAAAATACTAGTGGGGCGCATGACATCATGTCTAAAAATTGAGTTTGAAATGACCACTCTCTTGTAAGAAAGTACACGATGTACACAAGTAAATACCGTATAGCGCACGGTACTTATAGTGCGCGGATTCACTAGAGCGCCGGTATGTATGTATGCATGCAGAGATCTAGGGACATCTTATATATAAAAATGGATCGCAAAATGTGTTGGTAAGCGCATAACTCAACAACGCCTGGACCAATTTGGCCAATTCTTTTTTTAAAATGTTCGTTGAAGTCCAAGGATGGTTGTTACGGCGAGAAAAAAACAAATAATTGCCGGGAAAACCGTAAAAACAGCCCTTTTCTTCTTTAATCGAGTAGGCAACGCAATTTGTAAAAAAAAAACAATGATCTATGTCATGACATTTTGTGTAGTTTTTGATAATCTAATTTTGAATATATTTATATAAACATAGAAATATCTTTCTATTAATCAAGCTATATTGGCAGCCAAAAACATTGATGTAAATTAATTAAATTTCAAAATTCAAGAACAAATTATAGGCGATCAGTTGATTCGGCAACTAACCAAGATGATCCACCGGAGTTTTTAAACTTGCTGGATTTGCTAGGATTGTCACCTCACAATCTTCAATTAAAGGTTGGATCAGCAATTATAATGTTGCGAAATATTGACCAACTATACTCAAAGGACAGTATAAAGCAGAAGATGCTCTCGCACCATGCATCCCAATGCGTTTCCAGTGCGTTTATGGTATCATTAAGTGTTTGTGGTAATAATTTAGAAAATCCATGTTTCTCACATGGAAAATTGTATGTTGTTTATTCCCGTATTGGAAAACCATCAGATTTGTTTGTCTATGCGCCAGGTAATCAAACAAAAAACATCGTTTATCACAAAGCACTACAATGAAAATTGAACTGATTTTTGAATTATGATTTACATTATTAAAATTACTTACTTTTAAATGCTTATAGTGTTTTATTTAATTATTTTTAATTCACACCGAATTATTACCAGGGTGACGGTTCTGTTGAGGATAATTTTTTGCAAAGAATAGAAAAAAGGTAGGCACAAAACACCGTCACATTACAATTTTTTTTTGACAGGACGAAGTCTGTCGGGCCGGCTAGTTTTTAATAAAAATTTAGTTTTACGAACGCCATATTATTTCTGAAAAATTCTCTTTAACTCATTTTATAAGTAGCGCTCCAATAGGCAGAGACGGAACTAAATACAAGGCTACGTATGTTTGTTCGGAGATTACCAGCCATGCTGTTGATATATAAATAAGCATAAATATATCGCTATGTCTGGCGATTTTACGTTATCTTGATTGAAATGCGGAACTTTGATTATAGATGGCAGCACATTTTGTAAATTAACCCTTGGTATTACTTCTACATTTGTTCATATGATCAATACAGCCAAAAAATCTAAATATTTTTTAATATTGTAAATGAGAACAAAACGAAACAAGTTACATGAACTTCCCGATATGTGTAAATAATCGACGGAATATTTTCTAAGAGCAAATTTTCAAAAATCAACAATTTTTATAATTGAACGAGTTTCCGTAGGACTTTAATTAAGGTGACCATACGTTTCGGTTTGACCGGGACAGTCCCGGATTTTTACCTTGTGTCCCGGGTTTTTCTAAAATCAATATTTACCCGGATTTAGATTTTTTATCTCAATTGTCCCGGGTTTTCAAAAAGTATAAGCCTAAATTGAATCTTAGCTCTTACTTGATAATAAAATTACAACTACCCATCAAATATCTGAAAATGTTATGTACAACTAGTGTGCATATAAGAGAAAGGCGGGTTAAAATAGCATTTCACATTCATAGTTTTGAACTTTTTTTTTCAATTTTACAAAAATTAACAAAAATTATTAAAATAAACTTTTTGATCGCCTGGAATAAGTGCTAATTATTTTTAAATAATTATGAAAAGAATCAATAAAATATAACATATAATAGAATAATAAAATTCTTAGTCAGTATTTTTGATTCAGAAAAATATATTATCTATAAAATTCGGATTTTTATTGCATTCTAAAATAGTATTTGTTATTTTAAAATACCCCTCCTTCCCCCGGTTTAGCATAATTAAAAATTACATTAAATGAAATTATTCAGTGCCAGTTTTGACTTGAAAAATATGGTCACCTTACTTTAATCGTTTAGTACGTTAAGTTATAATTAAGACCAAGTACTCTACCGTTATACCAAGTAAATCGTCTAATTTTAATTTGAACACACATCAAGAAAACTACTCATTTTCTCAAACTTTGATAAATTTTTAAAATTGAATTACTTGTAGTAAGGCCGCAATATTTCGGTAACTTCTGCAAGACCATGATCGCCAAAAAAAGTTTCATAAAAATCGGCTCCAATTTTTTTTCAACAGTTAATTACAAGAAAACGGCTCGGTAGATTTTTACCTAAAACTAATCAGTATCATTCCCAACTAATATCTTTCGACCAGTTTTTAATTTTTTAAAATCAGTTCGGTAGTTTGAGGTTAAAAATGGACAAAAAGTTTAACACTTTTTTGAAGTAAAACTTCTTTTGGCGCGACATGGGTGTAAATCCGTACAAATGCAACGGAAATTGTTGCGCCAACGTGAAGTGAGAGTCATTCGCTCTCGATGATATGATTTCTATACGGGTCGATTCTGATTGGTCCTATTTGTGCGAGGCTTCTTCTCATGCGTAACTTTATACGTGCGTACATCACCGAAAGCGTGACTTTATACGTGCGTACGTGAAATATACAGTTCATCTTCCGGTGTTATGTCAAATGGTTTAAGGTTAATAGTGGTATAATTCGTGAGTTTATAAAAATGTCTAGATTGGAAGAATATTGTATCCCGTCCTCCATAAATAATTGCAGTGCAAATAATGAAAAACCCATGGGGCGCAAACTTCTAACAAATGTCAGTGATCGCTTGCATGATTCACGCTTACGACGCTAGTTAGCGCAGATATCGCGAGTATCCACTTCAAATTGTTCAAATTTTCGGTGTTATGTCAAAACTTTTTAAGGTTAAATATGTAGTAGTATAAATTGTGAGTTAATAAAAATGCCAGGATCAGAAGAATATTTTATCCCGTCCTCCATAAATAATTATAGTGCAAATAATCGCTAATAATGAAACATATGAAAAATCTGCGCTGCGTAAGAAATGTAAGTTTATTGAAGTAATTTGTATTATTCGAGTTTTTCGAGGTTACTATATACCTTTGAGGTTATTACTAAAGTGAAAAATATTTTTACAAAAGACAGATACTACAGTTGCTCAAAGAATGAAAATGTATCATCAGCGAAATAGTCGAAACCAACAAGCAGTCAATAATGAAGTTCTACAAACACAATTACATAATAAGTGAAATTATGGAAACAATATTTCTTCATAGGAAATTTAACGTAAGTTTACATGTTTCTCTTTTATGATGGCTATGGAGACTAATTTTAATTTATTTTAATAGTAATTATAAATATTGATGCAGGTTCAAAGCCTCTTACAAACTCTGAAAAATCAAGATTACATTGTCAAACAAAACAACTTCAGGAAAAAAATCGGTCACTGCCAATTTATTAGAAAATCTTGAGCAAGGTATCAATTTAGATGAAGAAAATGTGACAAGAACTGATCTTTTGCAAGAGTCAAATGAAGTATTTGAATTTCCATATAAAAACTTCAATTTGCTTAGGAATGCTCGAAAATTGTTTGAAAAACAATTTACAAATGATAGCTTTGGCTATGTATGTTTTGTGTGTGATCGACTTTAGTTTCAAAGTGACTTAGAAATATCAAATAATGCTCGAAAACAAATTCTTAATAATTTTTTTTTAAATATTGATTCAAATAATCAGGTCGGATGTCAAACTTGTCGAAAGGTATTAAATTCGGGTAAAATTCCCACTTTGTGTAAATTTCACGGGTTTGTATTTTCACCTATACCAAATTATCTACCTAAACTAGTGAGGTGGGTGGCATCGTGCCTTAAGGCAAATTGCTGGAACTTTCCGTACCGTAACGAAATGTTTGAGAAATACTGAATGTTTTCAAATAGATTATTATAAATATTGTAACATTGTCTAATATTTATAAGAAGTATATAAACTGAATTGCAAATTTAAAATTATTTGTTTAAGTTATTAATTATTTTCGATATATAAGAAAAACTAAAAAAAAAAATAAGATTTTTTTTTTCCAAAATCTATTTTTTTGTTAAGATAAGCAGGAAGTTCTTTGAATCATTTAAATCGGACGCTCAGTTCTCTCAAAAACTGCCATTCTTTACATATTTAGCTCCGTATCTTCGAAATGGCTGGGCCTGCCTTCGCCAAAAACTAATAGACGCTTTTCCCAATCATTACTAATTGAATGTTTTTTAGATTATTCAAATCGGATACTTCGTTATCTCAAAAAGTCGATTTCTATTTTCTGCACTCTTTGTTACGCATCTCCGAAACGGCTGGACCTGCCTTTGCCAAAAACTAATCAGCTCTTTTCCATATCAATAGGAATCGAATGTTTTTTGAACCATCCAAATCGGTTGATCCGTGCGCCCGAAAACGTGACTGGAAATTTGTATCCATACATACATACACACACACACACAGCGATTGACTTGCTAGCTTTCGAGAGAGTGAAACTCTACGACGCTAAATTAGGTGGCGACGATTCCAGAGAAACAAGGTCGAGAATTAAAAATGAAACGCTACAAGAGTGGCAAAATCGGTGGAGAGACGGGCAGATGGACGGCGCGTCTGATTCCGGACATTAGCGTCTGGCTCTCTCGACAATACGGGGACACAGATTTCTTTCTAACCCAGCTACTGACAGGACATGGACAGTTTAAAGCCTATCTTTTTAAAATGGGATTGCATAGCACGCCAATGTGCAAATGCTGTCCAGATAAAATAGACGACGCTGAGCACACGTTCTTTGAATGTGCTAGGTGGAAGGATTATCGAAACAACGCCGAGCACATTATAGGCACCAGGCTTACCCCCTCAAGTCTTGTGACCTACATGATGAAACAAGAAGAAAACTGGTCAGCTGTAGCAGCTTATGCATAGCATCTTTTGAAGGCTAAAACCGGAGAAAGGGACCAGTAGTCGTAAACAGGCGTCGCAAGGCGCAGCACGGACTGGATTGATGTAATGCTAACGCGGTTCCAATCCAGTCCTCCCCGTACCATCTCCGGGGAGAGGGGAGGGGAGTGTTTTTTTCAGTGACTAAAAATCTCCACACGGCCGTCCATCTTTGTCTGCTGTAGGATGGACAGCGGAGTATCAACGATAGCGGTGTCTTATGAAGATTTTTTTTTGCACCTCTATAAAAAAAAAACACACAAACACACATCCATTTTTTGTGAGGTATGCCAAAACGTTCAGAAACCTTCAAAACGTCGGGAAATGTAAAAATTTTCAATTTCGATTTTCGGCCCATTACAATAACTTACCCTACGGGAAGTTAACTAGTGGACAAAATTGTTTGTCACATTTTCTTATGTCAAATGTAATGTTATATATATTTGTAATTCAAATGTCCCGCCATTACTATTAGTGACGTTGGCAACACTCTTTCCCTACTCAAACTATGTATCCGCCATCTTATATTTATGCTTAGGTCAAAGCTATGTAAAATATCTCTCTTCTTGCTGAACCGTGAACCAATTAACATCTAAAATAAACTAAGTAATTTAAAGGAAGCAGTTTTATTATACCATATTTTGGTCCTTCTCACCGGGTAACATATATTTATATCAGTGCTTATCCTTACTAGTTTATGTGTGTTAACCTATTGTTAGGGCTATCCACGCCTTGGTGATAATTATAGATTACTATATAATAGTCAAATATGAACAACGCAGTTAGCATGACGCATAACCTTGCTACATTGTATGCAGAGATAAGAAGCACGTGCAAGTCAGTAACGGTCTGTAACCACAAATTGCGTCTTAAATAAACAAACTGATTCATACTTAACGAACATTTCTAGAAAAATGATTGCGTCATCTTGAGAGGTTATAAAAGCTCGAGGATGACGAAATCAGCGTTCATTCTTAGCTCATTTTTCAATCACTCCACATCAGTCTTCACCTCAATATATTAATTGTGTATGAAGTTGTAATCAAGTGTAACCGAATATTGAAGTAAATAAAGTTAATAAACGTCTTTGAATGTTTATTTAAATATTTTCACAGTGGTAAAGGCTTTAAATGTTAGCAGCAGAAGAACCTGATTATAAATGTTGACATCGTTAGTGTGACGCAACATAATTGTTGGCAACGGATCCACAACATAATTTGTTGTTAGCACTAAGGTGCACAACATTATTTGCTGGCAGCGTTGGAATTTCCACAACATTATTTGGTGGCAGTGTGGGATTCTGCAATTTTTTTTTATATAAAAAAATGCTAAAGGTACTCACTACAGCATAATTTAGTGTTAATGTGGGATCTGTGATTTTTTTTTTAAAAAAGTGCTAACTTCCTTATAAGGGAATACACCTTAACATGTTTTGAACAGAGAATTATTGCATACTTGTAAAACGGATATTTGGAAAAATACGCCGATAGTATAGCGATAATTAGGTTCAAAAAACGGTGAGAAGCTTTACCGAAAGTGGAAATATCAGTGGAACTACAAACTGAAGACTCCAAAGAATCAAGAATCGAGAAGAAATTAAGTCTCACAAGAATCAAGAATCGAAAAAAATTTAAGTATTACAAGAATCAAGAAATCGAGAATTTAATCAAAGTATAAAGATATATAATCAAGAATCTATAAAGAAGAATTTCCAAGAATCGTGTCAAGAAGAAACAAGAAAATCAAGTCAAGAATCAAGATACAAAAAACGTGGTCATATTACTCCACAATGTTTCTTAAATAAAAAGAATAATACTAATTCAAATAATAATCAAAAATTTTGTAATTACTGTAAAAAACAAGGTTTTGAATGTAGAAATCTAAATCGAAGAAATTTTAATACAAATCGAAATCATTTTAACATGTCAAAAACTTTTATTACCCCTTCCAACGAACACAGGCAAACGTGCAACTATTCGCACACACATGCAGAAAATGCAACAAACGCACATACTCAGAAAATGTCAAACTGTGACGAAAACCAACAAACCACAAATTCTCAAAACCAAGACTCAAAACCTTCAACCATACCAGAAAACGAAACAATTACAGTACGTGAACTACAATCACAAATTTCCAATTTATTTTTAATAAACAAAACCAACGAACATGAAGTAAATTTCAAAAATAAAAAAAATTCATTACAAATTGAAAACAATACTTTTGCACAAAACCAATCAAAGAATAAGATTTAAAAAATGATAAACAGAAATTAAAAGACAAGGACAAAATTAAAGAAACACATGACAAAAACGTTCCAATTTTAACAACATCAAATAACAAAACGAAACAGAGAGACAAAATTTCAAACGAACAACAAACGCACGAAAAACGTTCAGAATTACAAACAAACAGAGCAAGCAAAAAAATTAAAGAACCAGAGGTAGTAACAACTACCACCAAACATACTTATCAACAAACGAAGTCAAAGAAATCCTACGACAAGTACATGAAACCACAACGGACATTTAAAATCGACGATGATTTAGAATTAATAACGGACAAAAACCCTTACGCAAGTAAATCCAAAACACTGATGCCTCTATTTAAAGATGCATACAGATTTGTTGAGACAAATGGTACAGGACGGATCATACCGATCAACGACAATGGACATGCAAACAGACAACGATTTTTTTTCGAATTGAGATTAACAAAACCAAAATTAAATAAATATTCCAATTGTCAAAAAAGACAACAAGTTAAGTTACAAAGAAAAAAATGAAATATTAGAGAAAAGAGATTAAAAACAAATGAATTAAAATAAATTTGTCACAACCAAAGATTCTCAAACTTTTTTCACAAATATTAAAATTTACAATGTAAATGAAATCAAAGTTTTTTTTTAAAAAAAAGAGAACATTGTTATATTATAAGACAATTATGACAATTATTGTAAAACTATTCACTTTATTATTAACCAATGAAATTTTATATTTTGAAATATTAGAAAGATATTATATAACACAACTGTAATCATGAAACTTTGAAAAATATTACCATTAAAATAAAATTATGCTTAATTGCAAATTTATGATATTGCTCTACAATAAATAAAACTTTTGAATTTTTTTTACTAACATTTTTTTTTAATTTTTTCGAAATTTTATGAATAAAAAAAAATGTATTTGAAATATTAAGTAACGGTCTGGAATCACAAATTGCGTCTTAAATAAACAAACTGATTCATACTTAACGAACATTTCTAGAAAAATGATTGCGTCATCTTGAGAGGTTATAAAAGTTTGAGGATGACGAAATCAGCGTTCATTCTTAGCTCATTTTTCAAACACTCCACATCAGTCTTTACCTCAATTGAAGTTGTAATCAAGTGTAACCGAATAATGAAGAAAATAAAGTTAATAAACGTCTTCGAATGTTTATTTAAATATTTTCACAGTGGTGAAGGCTTTAAATGTTAGCAGCAGAAGAACCTAATTATAAATGTTGACATCGTTGGTGTGACGCAACATAATTGTTTGCAACGGATCCACAACATAATTTGTTGTTAGCACTAGGGTGCACAATAAGATAACACACGTTCTTGAGTTCGCATTATTTTCTGAAATCGACGTGGCTTTACAATTCTTCGGTAATTGTAAAAGCAAAGCTGTGATCATAAAGGCTACCAGAACCTCTGAGACTGCAAAAGTATTTGATTTCTACGTCGTTTGTGGAGTTTGCCGTCCGAGGAATTTTGAGGTTAGTCGTGTCGCGGTGATTTCTAAGTGGCGAGGGCACAGTATCTAGAAGCGGACAATTTGTAGGAAAGGCTGCGCTATATCCAGCCTTGATTACTACAATATTTTCTACAATTCTGCCAAGGATACAGGAGGAACTTTCTCACTCACGGACCACGTGTGGACTACAGAAGCACTTTGGTTTGGTTGTATATGAGACTGTGTATGGGGTTTGGTTGTACAGTAAACCCTCGCTTTACGCGGCAAGTGCGTACCGTGCAGTATGGGAACCGTGCTATAAGAAACTCGTATTTAACATACAATTCAGGTTGATTCGTAGTGCGTTCTATGGAACCTTACATAGTGCAGTATGGGATCAGTGCTATGAGAGACTCACAGTTGGTACAAATCGCACCATTTTTATCGTGCTGAACGGAGACCAAAAAATACAACTTGAAGTAGGAGTAATACGGACGAAATGACATGTAGGACATTGACACCTTATTCAAAAATCGGCGCGACGCAGTAGTCAGCTCAAACGTGTTCTTAGGCAGATATTATATAATCAAGCATGCCTAAAAGATAAAAGTCGATAACAAATTTACATCAATACCCTTTTGTACAACGAACGTGTAATAAGAAGTCCGTGTAGTCGGAGGGATGTCGGATTTTTAGCTCCGCGTAGTATGGGAACTGTGTACCCAGAGTGCCGTGTGAAGCCTACTGTATATTTGGGCCTACTGTATATGAGATTATTTACTTATTTACAAGATTAGAAAATGTTATATCATATATATTCATTCTGTGCTATATCCAGATGGATTTATAAATTTTCTATTATCTTATATATTTTTTATAGCATTGTCATATACTTTTATATTTTATAATACTGATTGTTGTATTATATATTTAATTAATTAGAAAATTTTATAATATTTGTATTCATTCTGTGCTATGTACAGATGGATTTTTAAATCTTCTATTATATTTATATTGCTTATAGTATTGTCACTACTTTTATATTTTATAATACTGATTTTCGTATTATATATTTATTTAATTACAAAATTTTATTATACTTCAGTCAATCTGCGCTATATCCAGAAAGATTAAACATTTTTGTATTTAATATATTTTATGTGCATTGCTATAAAACCTTTTCTATATGTTTTATAATACTGATTTGTTGTATAATATTATAGTTCTCCTTAGTCGATTCTATGCTATGTCGCAGAAGGACTGCAATATTTTTATATATTTTATATCTATATTATTTTTAATATAATATTTTTTATATTATATATTTTTATATTATATGTTATTAACAATTTGGTGTTAATTTCATCCATATTTTAATTCACTTATTATTTTTTTGATTCTCACTATTTTTTCATTCTGTAGATTTGTTCAAACAACTTAAAATGGCTGATATCGTGGCTCTGGAAGCTGCTCATGAAATGATTAAAGGATCTTTCGATGACATAAGAAATTTTCTGGCAGAGTTCTGTGAGGGCGATAACGTAGATCTTTCGATTGTACAAAAGCAAAGGTTGGATGAACTGTGTCACAAGTAGGAGAGGAATTATGTTAAGTTGAATATATTAAGGCCAGAGACATACAAAGAGGTATTTGTAGATTATTCGGAATTATATTTTACTTTGATGGCAGATATTTTGACATTGACTGAAGATAGGAAGACTACTAAGATTTCGATAGGAAATTCTAATAAATCCGTAGACGTCAAACTGCCAGATATAGTTTTGTCTAGTTTTGGTGATGTCAGTGGCAACACAATTGTTAAGCAGGCTTCTTAATCTTGCATTTGTTGCAAGGGAGAGCATGCCCTTTATCAATACCCTGACTTCAAAGCCTTGAATGTTCAGAAGCAAAAAGAACTGATTTCTTTATATACTCTTTGCTCTCGTTGTATAGCTTCACGACATGGCACTTCAGAGTGCAAATTTAGGTTTAAATGCTCTATATGCAAAGAACCTCATAATACTTTATTGCACGAAGAAAAGGTTTTCCCCATCAACCATAACAGTTTTGATATGACGCATTTCAATTCTCAAACTCATTCTACTTATCCTTTAGTTATGTTCAAGTGCGTACACTTCTTGATAGTGGTCTACAAATTAATTTAAGTACAATTTCGCTGGCTTCGCGTCTCCAGCCACCCATTAATTCTTCATTTATAAAATATTTTCAATGGAGAATCCCGGATTATGTTCAATTAAGTGATCCCAATTTTATTACTCCCGGTCCAATAGATTTGTTGATGGGCGCTGAGCTATACTCCTACAGCAAGATTATATTCGATTAGGGAATAAAATATCAATTTCTAGAAATAGTCACTTCAGTTGTCTGATTTCTAATTATTTAGGTTATAGGGAATCTCGGTTGTTTCTAGGTTTTATTTCTCATTTTGAGAATAAACAAATTGAGTTTGCCTTATCACTCATTGTTGTTTTCTGTGATGTTCTTAATGAACAACATTATCTGTCGATGACAGATTTGTCTGAAAAAAATTGTATAGTGGAAACATTAGGGCTATATTGGATCACTGTTGATAACAGTGTGCAAAGTTCTTATTTTGATTTATATTCATATTTCATTCTTCTTCAGATATAAACGCTCCATTCTTCCAAATATAGGTCTCTCACTTAATAATTTTATGTATACATTTTAAAAGCTGCAACAGGAATCGTTTTACATTTTTATTAGTTTTAGATGTCTGTTGTATGTTTGTACTGTTATTGTTAAGATGTATGGACAGATTAAGATTGGGGATTCGGATAATAATTTACAATTAATTATTTGGAGATATTCTCCTCAGAAAAGTACTGATTTTGATCATTTGAAAACTAATAATTTTGGCACTCTGTGTGCACCTTATTTTGTCATGGGTTTACATTTATTAGATTCACAGAGTTTAGATATGGTTTGTTATGTAGATGACATAATAACTAGGGCATCTTCAGAACGTGAATTAGGTCAGATAAAAATGGATATCTGTAGTCTGTTGAAGTTAGGTTGTATTCAGATATACAAATGTAACAGTTTTTCTTTATTAGGTCATGTTGCTAAGGAACAACAACATCAGCCCAAGTAGAAATTAATATCGGTACAATATATTACCAATATTGGTTTTCTGTGGCCGTGATTGCCTATATTGCATAAATATAGGCGAACGTCGGTTCTGTGATGATGTCAACTAATCGATCAGGCCAACGTCAGCCGATATTGAGGCAATAATCTCTATAAATGGCCTTGTCCAATATTGGTCTCAAACTAAAATAGAAATATTGATGCAATATTTTTTATCATCGGCTAATAAATATTGTCCTCAAATCGAAGAATAAATATTGATGCAATATTTTTTTATCATCGACTGATAAATATTGTCCTCAAACTAAAATATAAATATTGATGCAATATTTTTTATCATCTGCTGATAAATATTGTGCTCAAACTAAAATAGAAATATTGATGCAATATTTCTTATCATCGGCTGATAAATATTGTTCTCAAACTAAAATATAAATATTGATGCAATATTTTTTTATCATCGGCTAATAAATATTGTCCTCCTCTAGAAAAATAAATATGATGTAATATTTTTTATCATCAATATTGTAAGTAAATATTGTACTCAAATTTAAAATATTGATGCAACATTTTTTATAATTCACTATTAAATATTGTTATTATTATTTAATTAACTTCTCGAAAAAGAAGTTTGTTTTGTGAAAAAATCTGATTTGCTAATTAAATATTTTGTCGAAGTGGAATGAGATCAAAGATCTATATATTCACATATATCCTATGCTACAATCTAAACGGTAAAGGATACTTAAAAGGTTTATTCAGACTAAAAATGCAGAATAAAATTACGAATAAAATGATATATAATTCGACATGTGTATTCATATAATTTTCTTGAAATTTTCCAATTTTTTTAAAATTTTGGCACTGCAACTCGCCTATAGGCCAAACCGTTTAAAATACCAAGTTCTGATATGTGGAAGAAAAACTATGAATTTTGAGACGATTCTAACGATGTATAATACTTTATACGGTTTCTTTATGAAAATCTCAAATGTTGAGAATAGTATAAAAATTCAGTTTTTCTTTCATTATAAAAAAGTTATAAATGATACAGGGTAATTTGTTTTAAATACTGTCCGATATATATAAAACTAATTGAAAACTTTAATTTTATTTACCCATGCAATTATAAAATAAAAAAATAATAATAAAGGGACTGGGATTTGAACCCCAAAATCAAAATCAAAACGCTGCAATGCTAGCCATTGCACCACCAAGATATACAATATTGTTGTAGTAACTCACTATCTTGAATTGCAGGTATAAGGTTCTAGATGTTTCTATGAACTAAATTTCTATGACTAATGCCACAAGAAGCGCCGCGCGTCACGGCGTCTTTAGCCTTTAATGCAAAATTGTTAATTATAGTATGTTTTAAGATACTAGTTTTGCTGGAAATAATCGAATAATATTTTCAGTTATGTGTAATGTGTAATAGTGTTATAGTGTACATTGTTTTCTAATGTGTGTATGTGCATTGGTGCGAAATATATACCACAAACAAGTTTGATTAACAATTGTTTAGTAAGCATTGTCTCTGAAAATATACAATATTTCATTTCTTTGTTGTTACTTTGGATTAAAATACAAAGGTTTGAAAGTTCAACTTAATTTTACGTCATCTGATTTGATTTGGGATGGATAGATTAAGTAATAAGTTATGTATATCTAACATAACCTTAGTTTTAATAGACGAATTCTTTTTACTATTGGTGAGTATAATACTTAATTATGCGTTTATGCATTGTGACTAATAGCTATTTATTTTTAGAATAATTACTGCTAACTACATTATTATTAGTATCTCTAATAAATAATCGGAAACTAGCTATTCGAAATGTCAAAATTTGCAAGTTTTCAATAAAAATGGTAAGAAATGCAAGATAATTTTATTTTTCTCACTAAGGATTTTTATATTGATCAGGAGTTAAAACACATTGAGAAATCAGTTGTACATATTACGTGAAATATAATAAAATATAACATAACCTAATCTTTTTGAGTGAAGACATACTGCACTTTCATATTTATAAAAGGTAAGACAATACTTGTTATAATATAATTATATGTCTCTGCATTTAAAACATATTCTTATTTATTTTCAGGTAATATTGTTGTAAGCGCAGAAAATAGAGAAACTGGTTTGCTTAGTAGTAAAATGTTATCGAAAAGTTTTTCATCAAAAGTTTGTAACTAAATAAGTTATAGAAAGGAAAGATATAAATTTTGACAGAATAGTCATAATGTTTGATTATAATAAATGCAATGTGGAATGTCAATAAATCTGTACATTTGCATAGCAAGATTCTAGACTATGATATGAAGTCATTATTTTTAAGGTAAAAGTAGAGTCGAGTGCATTTTACAATCTCATTTTAACGCTTTCATAAATTATTCATATTGATAATATATAATGATATATTATAAATTTATTAACAAGGAATACGAGGTTTCAGATGACAATACAAACTTGGACAAAAATATTTTGGGGTTATGATTGAAAAAGTTTCCCAGTCACTGTTCTAGACGATGAAATAAATATTTCATAATGGATAATAAATATATTAACAACAAATAAAATATGTTCAGATGCTGTGAAATGTTTTATCGAGTGATGATGTTATAAATAGTTAAGTTAATTTGCTTTTATTACTTTTATTACTTTACCTACCTTACATTTGATATATATCACGTAAATTATAATCGAATAATTATTCGATTATAATTTACTTGATATATATCAAATGTAAGGTAGGTTTTCCAATGACTGTTCTAGACGATGAAATAAATATTTCATAATGGATAATAAATATATTAACAACAAATAAAATATGTTCAGATGCTGTGAAATGTTTTATCGAGTGATGATGTTATAAATAGTTAAGTTAATTTGCTTTTATTACTTTTATTACTTTACCTACCTTACATTTGATATATATCACGTAAATTATTATTCGATTATAATTTACTTGATATATATCAAATGTAAGGTAGGTTTTCCAATGACTGTTCTAGACGATGAAATAAATATTTCATAATGGATAATAAATATATTAACAACAAATAAAATATGTTCAGATGCTGTGAAATGTTTTATCGAGTGATGATGTTATAAATAGTTAAGTTAATTTGCTTTTATTACTTTTATTACTTTACCTACCTTACATTTGATATATATCACGTAAATTATAATCGAATAATTATTCGATTATAATTTACTTGATATATATCAAATGTAAGGTAGGTTTTCCAATGACTGTTCTAGACGATGAAATAAATATTTCATAATGGATAATAAATATATTAACAACAAATAAAATATGTTCAGATGCTGTGAAATGTTTTATCGAGTGATGATGTTATAAATAGTTAAGTTAATTTGCTTTTATTACTTTTATTACTTTACCTACCTTACATTTGATATATATCACGTAAATTATAATCGAATAATTATTCGATTATAATTTACTTGATATATATCAAATGTAAGGTAGGTTTTCCAATGACTGTTCTAGACGATGAAATAAATATTTCATAATGGATAATAAATATATTAACAACAAATAAAATATGTTCAGATGCTGTGAAATGTTTTATCGAGTGATGATGTTATAAATAGGAAAGTTTATTTGCTTTTGTTATTGTTATAAAAAAAGTTTACTTGATATGTATTAATAAATATCTATTAAAAAAATAATCAACATTTATGACACTTTTGTGTTTTATAAATAATCATATTTTTAATGCAGTTATATATTTGTATCATTGTTTATATTTAATAAATGAATTTCCACAAAAACATTCTTAATAAATTTACGTATATGTTCATTTCAGAAATAAATAAATAAATAAATAAATTTCAGGTGTTTTATTGTTAAATAAATGACATTGATTTATGCGTTATATTATTTCAACTTCAAATCTTCAAATATTTGTGTAATATTTCAACATCAGTTATAAGTTTCAGAATAATTCAATAATTAATAATTCTAAATGTTCACCAGCTCTCTGTCTAATTGTATATTACCTACCAACATTCAACAATTTGTAGGCAACATTGGTTCCAAATTTCCAAATATAGACCAATATAGACCAATGTTGGTTTACCTATATGGCCTCAATATAAAAAATGTTCAATTTTTATGAACAGCCGATATTGGTTTCAAATTTGACCAATGTAGATTTTATATTGCTTGTAGATTCAGACCATATTAATTTCTACATGGGAGTTGATAACACATTTCATTACACAAATGGTGAACATGTTGATAGAGTTTTTTGATTTAATATTATTTAGATTAGATTTGTTGAAACCAGGTTTGTTGACAGTTGTGGCTCAGCTAGGTATATTGTGGAAGTTTTCTCTGTCATATTGGTATCATTTTTGTAGGATGTTAGGATTGTATAGCTTTGCGTACAACTCTAGATCATTGTTGGCTCTCATAGATGATAGCTCAAATATTTATATTTTAATAGGAGTACTTCCAGAGCCATATCTTTCTCAACCAGAGTTGTTCAAGTAAATCATCGCTATGAGGAACCAATCTTGTTCAGCTTGTTCCAAACAAATGATCTCAGACTCGATCAAATGTTTAATTTTAATTCATTTCTTATATTGTAACCTAATATTACCATTATTTATCATATTGTCACTTATTAGTTTTATATCGTAACTTCATCATTTATTTCTATAATGTCAATTGATAATTTTATATTGTCTTCCTTGTGTAATATTCATTTAGTCGAGTTTACATATTTTCTAACCAATTCAATATCATTTATTGAATTTTATATTTTTATTTTAAATTTATATTTTAGGTATATATTAATTGATTTATTTTGCATATTATGTTATGTCATTATTATTGTCATTTTCATTTTTAGATTAACATAACTTGTAAGAAATGTTTTCATTTCAATTTTCAGTAATTGTTATATTATACTCTGGATGCAAGCATCGCCCCGGAGCATGGACAAAATTGTTTGTCACATTTTCTCATGTCAAATGTAATGTTATATATATATTTGTAATTCAAATATCCCGCCATTACTATTAGTGACGTTGAAAACACTCTTCCTCTACTCAAACTATGTATCCGCCATCTTATATTTATGTTTAGGTTAAAGCTATGTAAAATATCTTACTTCTTGCTGAACCGTGAACCAATTAACATCTAAAATAAACTGAGTGAGTAATTTAAAGAAAGCATTTTTATTATACCAACTAGATAATGTACTTGAAAGGTTAATTTCACCTAGGTTGTGTTTCATGCAAATTAGACGATTGAGACATGCAAATGAACAATGTGGAATATTTGGACAAATTATAAATGTGCCTGTTGACGTTGATAATATGGTTTACTTATTAACTCGTAATATTGATGATGATCATTGCATTAACGTTCACATAAAAAAGAAAATGATTCATAGATCAAGCTATGTGCAGGGCTTGATAAATAAAACAAATATAAAAGTATGGCTTCAATTTTTTAGGCAAGACAGATATTACAGCTGTTCAAGGAATGAGATTATATCGTCAGCAAAAAAGTAAAAAAATACAAACAGTAAATGAATGTATGTTAATTTTAATTTCATGAAGTTCTTCAAATACAATCATTACATAATGACTGAAGTTACAAAAAAAATATTTGTTTAGGCGTTGTTTAACATAATCCACTGTGTGAACAAATATTATAGAACTTATTAATCAGCAACTACTTTAAACCGATCATGTCATATTTCAAGTATGACCTTGATTATATTATTGTTTGTAAATATTATACATATTTTTAATTCAATCATAAATATATAATTTATAGTTTATCTTCTATATATATAAAAATAAGTCGGGTTTTCCTTCCTGACGAAATAACTCCAGAACGCACGAACCGATTTTGACAATTTTGCATTTGTTGGAAAGGTCTCGGGCTCCGCAAGGTTTATAGCTAAGAAAATTAGTTGTGCATGGCATCGTGTCTTAATGCAAGCTGCTCCGTACGCACCGTAATTAAAAATTCGAGTAATGGCATTAGTGAGAATTATCTGAATTATGCTTGGTTAGGTCAACGAGCAATTCTTGCCGCAAAGAATAATGATGTACACGCCCTGAATTTCACCATTCAATCAAAAATTGCTGGCGATTTGGTGACATACCAATGACTCTGACTGGTCTTCCGTTTGACTTCAAACGATTGCAATATCCAGTTCACCTTGCGTTCGCAATAACATGTCGCAAGGCCAATCGCTTCGTGTTTGCGGGATAAAAATCAAATAGATTATTTAGAAAATCATTGTTTTTCACATGGGCAGTTATGCGTTGCCTGTTCACGAGTTGAAAAACCATCCGCTTTGTTTGTGTTAACGTCAGACCAAAAAACAAAAAATGTGATTTACCAAAGATCACTTCCATGAAACGGATAATTTGCGGATTCATTTTCATTTACTTAGAGAAGTTCGACTAAAAAACACTTCATTTTTGTAATCAAAATAAATTCGTTACTGTTGTATAATAAAATCAAATTTTTCCTTTTAAAATATAAAACAAACAAAAAATTTCTTCATCTTTCTCACGAAACCATCTGGTGGCGAAACGGAGTTCGTCGGGTTTGCTAGTCTTCTATATATATAAAAATAAGTCGGGTTTTCCTTCCTGACAAAATAACTCCAGAACGCACGAACCGATTTCGACAATTTTGCATTCGTTGGAAAGGTCTCGGGCTCCGCAAGGTTTATAGCTAAGAAAATTAGTTGTGCATGGCATCGTGCCTTAATGCAAGCTGCTGGAACTTCACGCACCGTAATTCAAAATTCGAGTCATAAAAATAATCAATAACTGTTTTAAATAATTTCAAATAGATTATCTTCTATATATATAAAAATAAGTCGGGTTTTCCTTCCTGACGAAATAACTTCAGAACGCACGAACCGATTTCGACAATTTGTTGGAAAGGTCTCGGGCTCCGCAAGGTTTATAGCTAAGAAAATTAGTTGTGCATGGCATCGTGTCTTAATGCAAGCTGCTGGAACTTCACGCACCGTAATTAAAAATTCGAGTAATGGCATTAGTGAGAATTATCTGAATTATGCTTGGTTAAGTCAACGAGCAATTCTTGCCGCAAAGAATAATGATATACACGCCCTGAATTTCACCATTCAATCAAAAATTGCTGGCGATTTGGTGACATACCAATGACTCTGACTGGTCTTCCGTTTGACTTCAAACGATTGCAATATCCAGTTCACCTTGCGTTCGCAATAACATGTCGCAAGGCCAATCGCTTTGTGTTTGCGGGATAAAAATCAAATAGATTATTTAGAAAATCATTGTTTATCACATGGGCAGTTATGCGTTGCCTGTTCACGAGTTGGAAAACCATCCGCTTTGTTTGTGTTAACGTCAGACCAAAAAACAAAAAATGTGATTTACCAAAGATCACTTCCATGAAACGGATAATTTGCGGATTCATTTTCATTTACTTAGAGAAGTTCGACTAAAAAACACTTCATTTTTGTAATCAAAATAAATTCGTTACTGTTGTATAATAAAATCAAATTTTTCCTTTTAAAATATAAAACAAACAAAAAATTTCTTCATCTTTCTCACGAAACCATCTGGTGGCGAAACGGAGTTCGTCGGGTTTGCTAGTCATTATATAAATGCGTATAATTGTCGACACAATAATGTTTATTAGTAATATGGTAACACTCGTGATGCACATTTATTAAATGTATGCATCACGAGTGTTACCATATTACTAATAAACATTATTCCAAATTGTTATATGATGTATTTATTTTTACTTAACTTAAAATTGCTACTTTGTACAGTAGCAAATAAGTTTTACTTCAATCGCGTGTGATCTTTACGCGCACTCTTTTTTTAAATTACAAATAAACGGCTTGGCAGATTGTCTCACAAAACTAACAAACGATAGTCCGCATTGAGATAGGTTTATCGTCTAATGGCTTTTAAATTTCTGAAATCGGTTCAGGCGTTTTTGAGAAAACGTCGATCAAAGGTCTAATTTTGACAAATGCCAAAAAAACGAATCTATCGTCAAAAAAATAATAATAAAAATCGTCGATTTTTTTTTAACACTTTATTACAAGAAAACGGTCCGGCCGATCTATACCAAAAATTAATCAGCACGATTCCCAACCTATATCTTTCGATACGGTTTTAGAATTTTCATAATCGATTCAGAATTGCGGGCTAAAACGTGGACGATTTTTTTCACTTTTCTGCGATTTACAAAGAAACGGCTCGGCCGATTGTAATGCGAAACTGACAAACGATAGTCCTCATCGAGATACATCGAATGGCTTTTAAATTTTTGAAATCGGTCCAGCCGTTTTTGAGAAAACGTGGATTTACGGCAAAAAATCTGTTCACATACACACACACACACACATACTTTTTCCAAATTTGGTCTCATTCGATTCAGAATGGCTTGAAACGTCGAGAAAACATAAAATTAGCAAATTGGTTTTTTTGATGAAAACATAAACTTCTCCTTCGGGAAGTTAAAAATATATTTTCAAATACATCACAGATATATGAAAATTATAAACTAAACAGAAATAACTGACTAATATTAACTCAAATATATTACAAAAATATTTTAACAGAACTAAAAATTAAAGCATACTAGTGGTGCATGGCATCATGCCTTAAGGCAAATTGCTTGAACTTCCCGTACTAAAATTAAATATTCGAAGAAGAAATATCAGTAATCAATAAATACTAATCAATGATTAATAACAATTGTTTTAAACATTTTCAAATGAATAATTATAATTACTATATATGTTATCGTTTATAAAATATATCGCTCAAAACACTTGAGACATTTTGCATTAGCAAGATGTTCCATCTAAAGATATATTCATTGCGATTACAATAACGCATATGAAATATGAACATTTTCAAACTAAATTGTAAACTAGTGGGGTGGGTGGCATCGTGCCTTAAGGCAAATTGCTGGAACTTCTCGCACCGTAACGAAATGTTCAAGGAATATTGAATGTTTTCAAATAGATTATTATAAATATTGTAACATTGTCTAATATTCATAAGAATAAACTGAATTGCAGAGTTGAAATTATTTGTTTAAAGTATATTAGAACTATAGCCAAAATTAAAAATAAAATATGAATTATTTTCGATTAAAAAAAATTAAAAAAAAAAAAAAAATGGAACAATTTTTTTTCCAAAATCAATTATTTTGTTAAGACAAGCAGAAAGTTCTTTGAATCAATTAAATCGGACGCTTAGTTCTCTCAAAAACTGCCATTTTTTGTACATTTATCTCTGTATCTCCGAAATGGCTGGGTCTGCCTTTATGAAAAACTAATAACCCATTCTCCCAATCATTACTAATTGAATGTTTTTTAGATCATTCAAATCGGATGCTCCGTTCTCTCAAAAACTCGATTTCTATTTTCTGCACTCTTTGCTCCTTATCTCCGTAACTGCTAGACCTGCCTCTGCCAAAAACTAATCAGCACATCTCCTTATCAATAGGAATCGAATGTTTTTTAAACCAGTCAAATCGGTTGATCCGTACGCCCGAAAACGTGGGCGAAAATTTGTATCCATACATACATACACACACACACACATCCATTTTTTCTGAAGTATGCCAAAATGTTCAGAAACCTTCAAAACGTCGAGAAATGTAAAAATGTTCAATTCCGATTTTCGGCCCATTACAATAACTTACCTTACGGGAAGTTAATTTTAAATTTATATTTGAAGTATAAAACTTTGTATGTTTTTGAAAATTTTGAAAAAATTTTTTTTCTGAAAATTTTGAAATTTGCTTGTAATAAGATTTGATGTGCATATGCTTAATGATTTTTGACCGTCAAATATTTTTTTTTACTTTTGCCTCTGTATCTCCAAAACCGCTAAACCTGCCTTACCAAAAATTTTGTCAATTCTTCCTTTCGTCGATACAAGTAAAATGTTCTCTCAAAAATTGAATTACCGTTTTTGGCAATTGTTGCTCCGTAAATTCGAAACGGCTGGACCTGTCTTTACTAAATAGTAATCAGCATGACTTCTCATCAATAGTAATCGAATGTTTTTTAAATTATTCAAATTGGGGGATTTGTGCGCCCCAAATCGTGGACGAATAATTGCATCCAATCATACATACACACACACACATACATCCGTTTTTCTAAAATATGCCAAAATGTTAAGGAACCTTCAAAATGTGAAAATATGCAAACATTTTCATTTTGGATTTCTTTGCAATCACTATAACATACCCTACGGTAAGTTTATAATTGACTAATATTAATTACTTAAGGGGGTCTTCCTATGTAACCGCCTGTTTTTATGGGATATATTAGGATTTTTTTCTACGACCAGTAAATATTTAGAGCTTCAAGTTTTTTATCATTTATTAATACATATTTGGACAGTATAAATATAAAATTTCAGCTAAAAATATTCAGTAAAACTAGAGTTACAGCGCTCTGAACACCCCCGCCTCGAAAAAAAGAGCTCCCACTTCCTTCACGATTCAGGCTGATCAGCTTATCGAAAAAAAAATAAACGGCGTTTTAATTTGTAGGTTCAAAAGCACGGAATGGACCTATAATCAAATAAATATAAAAAAATTGGATTTTTGTTAGACATTTGAAATAAAAGTTGCAAATTAGGCGTTTTTTTTGTTTTTTGCTATAAAACAATCGAAGTTTTGAAAATTTTCGATTGATAATTAATTCATTCCATGCGTTTAAATATATTGAGTGTGCCCTATGTACAATGCAGGAAAGTTCGAAAAACACAGTTTTGGGAAAAACGCGTTTAAAGTTTCAAGTCCGTTAAAAACTATTAAAATATCAACTTACTATCAATCGGCGATGCCTGGTCCATAGAGTATTCTTTCCTCTTCCTCGTGAAACTTTTTTGAAGTAGATTGTTCAGCTCTTGAGTCAATCCTGGCTTGTTTAACGACATCACTTACGCGCCGCTCAGAACGTAAGATTCGCTTTTCATCCCGTTTCTCAACATACGCTTGGGCTTCACGACCAACAGGGCAACCCATAATCGACATAACTTTTAAAATACTTTGAAAACCTTCATTAAAAATAATAACTGCTAAGTAGCTAGCAATTTCAACAATTTTGGGACCAGAATGAAGATGTTTAGGAGCGAAAGTCCAAATCAAAGAATTCAAAGATTCGTTATTGTTTTGTGTCTCTGCTCCTAAACAACGAATTAATAATTTGTCTTTCGATAAATCTCCGAAAACCGGTTTGATAGCTTCTTGGACTTGCGGAATTAGAGGTGGTTTATCGTGATAAAATTGGTCCAGTTCATTATTAGCTTCAGCCTTACGCCATTTACACCAACTGTCTTCGCCTTTTGTCCAAAATTGATGCTGAGGGTTTTGATCAGAAGAACATTTGTGATAGTACGTTGCCCAAACTTCCTTTCTCATATCTTCAAGCGAATCTGGATGGCGTCGAATTGCTAAAACGTAGAATTTTGTAATTTTTTGGATAACTTTATCAGTAAGTTTACCTGCTCCTTTTCCTCCTATTCCTTTATTGGTTTTATCCTTTTTAACAGCCTGAAGTCGTGTTACACGGTACACAATAGGCCCGGGCTCTAACTGCCAACTCAGCGCTCCGAACCGCTCTTTTTTTTACCTGCTGTATCTTTAAAACGACTTCGAATTTTCTAAAATCGCTTTACTACCGTATTCTAGACATGTTAAGGGAGCAATTTATGAAAAAAAAAATCGATTTTTTCAACCCATCACATAGGAAGACCCCCTTAATGACTAATAATAATATAGTGAAACGTTATGGGGTGTAGATTGAATTGGGTTGGGTTCCAAATGTTGATTGATCCACTCTCCAATGGGGTGCTAGATTCGTCCAACCTTTTCCTGGTGTCGTGGGCAGAGCTTATAGTTATAATATAAAATAACAACACTGGTATGAATCTCCTCAGACCCGTGAGTACTTTATACTGGTATAGGCTGAAAGAGTCTTTACGCAAAGTGTAATACAAACACTGAATTTAATTTTGACTATAACTTTATTTAATCTTTACTAACTTCAAATCACAAACTGACAAATTCGTGTTAAGACATACTCTCTTTAAGACATTATTAAACTGGACTCTCTCCTAAGACATCACTGAATTGGACGATAACTACTCTATTTATTCAGTATAGGACGTGACATATGTGTACTTCCGCATTCGTGCGCTGGCCTTGAACTTTGGTTATTTATTAAAACCGCACGAAATGCATTGTTACACAATACGCCACCCCTAAAGATTGTTGCCTGTCCTCAGGAAACATAAATGAAAAAAAAATGCAAATATTTGAGGTTCTTCCTCTCTTAAAAAATTTATCGTCCTCGATGAATATAAAAAGTTAACTAGCTGTAAGTAGAATTCTGTCTTAAGGCAATTAAGGCATCGTGCCTTAAGGCAAATTGCTGGAACTTTCCGTACCAAAAATTATTATTTTTTTAAAAACGATTAACATTTTTGAAAAATTAGATTTTTGAGAAACTATAAATTTGACAAAAAATTCCTTTTTTTTGAAAAAAAAAGTTTTTTTTGAAAACAAAATTTTTTTGAAAAGAAAAATGTTTTCTTTATTTTGACATATTTTGGTATTTCTGAACTTTTTTTCAAAGAATTCGTACTGCTTGAACTGCATAGAGACGAAATGTCAAAGCGCGCAAGTGCCACGCCGCCGTATAACGCATAAGCATTGGTACGGAACTCATAGAAATGTAAAAAAAATAAACTTATTGTTAAAATCTCTATAAAATATCTGATAATTTGATGTGCATATGTCTAATGACCATTTTCAACCGCCGAATGGCATTTTTTTAGTTTTTTCATTAGATCTCCGAAACCGCTAGACCTGCCTTCATGAAACTTTGATCAATTTTTCATCTTGTCAATACAAGTGAAAAGTTTTTTGAATTATTCAATTCGGATGCTCCGTTCTCTTAAAAACTGAGTTACCGTTTTTTGCACTTTTTGCCCCGTATCTTCGGAACGGCTAGACCTGCCTTCGCCAAAAACCAATCAGCACGTCTCCTTATCAATACAAATCGAATGTTTTTTGAATTAATCAAATCGGTTGATCCGTGTTCCCAAAATCGTCGACGAAAATTTGTATCCGCACACACATACATACACGCACACACATACACACACATACATCCATTATTTCTAAGGTATGCCAAAATATTCAGAAACCTCTGAAACGTAAAGATATATAAAAATTTTCATTTTTGATTTTTTTGCGATTACTATAACTTGGGAATGCGGGAAGTTAAAAACATTTGATTCGTATTGATAAGGAAACGTGCTGATTCGAAGATGCGGGGCAAAAAAAAAACAAAAATTGTAATTAAGTTTTTGAGAAACGAAGAACTGTTAACATTTTTGGAAATATTTTTAATTTTTTTAATGAAATTTGGCGGTAAATATGTTCACTAGACCTATGCACATCAAATTATCAGATGTGTACACATTTTGTGTCAATTTTTTTGGGTTCCGTGCCAAGATTCTTAATTTTGAAGTTTATGTATATGGTTCAAACGAGTGTCCTCGACATTTTAGACAGTATGGAATAACCGATTTGTATTATTGAACAAACATTCGGTACTCGATCGCGAACCGATTTTGCAAAAAGCACATCCTGCCGTTTCGCACGTATGGAGCGCAAAGGATGTAAAAATGGTCACGCAGTTTTTGAGAGAATAGATCATCCGATTAGATTAATTTACAAAACCCTTTGCTTGTGTAGACGGTGTACAAAAAATGGTATTACAAAAAATTTCGTTGTTTTGAAAATTTTCAAAAAAAAAAAAAAAAAAACAAAATTTTCAAAAAAAAAATCAGAAAACAAATTTTTGAAATTTTTCATCATTTTGAAAAAAATATCTAAATTCCGAAAAATTTGAAAAACATCAAAATTTAAAAAAAAACGATTCCTTACAAAAATTTGACAATATTTTGAAATTTTCAATAAAAATCAGACATTTTCAAAAATTTTCAAATTCTCATAAAATTAAAAAAAATCTATTTTTTTTAAATTTCAAAATTATCAAAAAAATAAAATTAAAAACAAATAAAGAAATTTCTTGTAAGCATACACATAAATTCTTTGTAGAATACGCTCGTCGCCCAATAAGCACATATAAATTTACATTTACATTTATAATAAATAATATATTTGAAATTATTTAAAACAATTATTGATTATTTTTATTACTCGAATTTTTAATTACGGTACGGGAAGTACCAGCAATGTACTTCCAGGGGCAGGTATAACCAGGGCTTATACTTGCCAGACGATGATTATTGTACTTAGCCCACTAAGAATCACCTTGCAGGAACACCGTTTATCAAAATGTTCACTAGCGCTCATCCTAACTCGAGCCATAGTCATAACACTATTTATTTTGCTCAAGTATTCTCAATTTCGTACTGTTATGAATTTCAAAATTATTTGTATCATTCTTAGTAAAAAATTAGATTTATTTAAACAAGAATGAAGAATATCATTTGTAAGCCTAAAAATATAATTATAACAATTTTTGGCATTGATGTTAAATACCAAATTCATTTTTCACAGGATGTCATACTCTATTATTTCGATTTTGACATTATAGTGTGGCATTGGTACAGCGGACACAATCAAAAAATGGATGTGTGTGTATATATATATGTATGTTTGGATACAATTTTTCGTCTACGATTTGAATGATTACAAAAACATTCGTACTGAAACATTCCAACTGATAGAGAGACGTTCTGGTTCATTAGTAATACGCACATCAAATTATCAGATATTTTTAACTTCCCGTAGGGCAAGTCATAGTATTCGCAAAAAAAATCGAAAATGAGAATTTTTATATATCTTTACGTTTCAGAGGTTTCTGAATATTTTGGCATACCTAGAAAAAATGGATGTATGCGTGTGTGTGTGTATGTGTGCGTGTGTATGTATGTTTGTGTGTGTGATTCGTATTGATAAGGAGACGTGCAGATTAGTTTTTGGCGAAGGCAGGTCTAGCCGTTCCGAAGAGACGAAGATTTTCATGTGTAATTTTTTTTGGGTTCTGTACCAAGATTTTTAATTACTGTACGGTAAGTCTCAACAATGTGCCTTAAGGTACGATGCCATGCACCCCACTAGTTTTATAAATATTTTAATAAGAAGCTACTGGTGTATGGCATCGTGTCTTATGGCAAATTGCTGAAACTTCCCGTACCGCAAGGAAATGTTCGAGGAATATTAAATGTTTATTCGTCAAATAGATTATTATAAATACTGTAACACCGTTTATAAAAAAATTGCAAAGTTGAAATTATTTGTTTAAAGTAAATTGGAATTTTAGTCAGAATTAATATTAAAATCTGAATTATTTTAGATATAAAAAAATTGAAAAAAAAATTAAACAAAATTTTTTTTCGAAAAGCCATTATTTTTTTAAGACAAGCAGAAAGTTTTTCTAATCATCCAAATCGGACGCTTAGTTCTGTCAAAAATTGTCATTTTTTGCTCTTTAGCCTTCTATCTTCGAAATGGCTATACCTGACTTTGCCAAAAACTAATCACCTCTTCTCCCAATCATTACGAATTGAATGTTTTTTAGATCATTCATATCGGAAGCTCCGTTTTCTCAAAAACTCGATTACTATTTTCTGCACTCTTTGCTTCATATCTTCGAAACGGCTGAACCTGGCTTTGCCAAAAACTAATCAGCGCTAGTCTCCCCATCAATAGGAATTGAATGTTTTTTGAACCAATCAAATCGGTTGATCCGTGCGCTCGAAAACGTGAACGAAAAAATGCGGACACACAAAACACACGCACATCAATTTTTTCTGAGGTATGCCAAAATGTTCAGAAACCTTCAAAACGTGGAGAAGTGCAAACATTTACATTTTCGATTTTCGGCCCATTACTATAACCACCCTACGGGTAGTTAAAATATTTGTTACAACTTTTTCGGGTTCTGTATCAAGATTTTTAATTTTTTAAAGTTCACTTATACGGTTCAAACAAATTTCAATATTTGAGGAAATTTTGTTTTCGAAATTTTCAAAAATATACAAAGTTTTATACTTAACATATAAATTTCAAATTTATAATTCAGTTTAAAACTGTATATATTTCATATGCGAAGTAAGAAATATATTCTCAGATGGATTCTTTCAGCATTTTTTCTTAATATAAACATTTCAAGTGTTTTGAGTGATAAGATCATCACAGTATATTACATGAACAAATCAATATATAGTAATTATAATTATCTCTTCGAAAATGTTTAAAACCCCTGTTATTAATGATTGATTAATATTTATTGATTTTTTTTGCTCGAATATTCAATTATGGTACGGGAAGTTTTAGCAATTTGCCTTAAGGCACGATGCCATGCACCACTAGTTAACTTCCCGAAGGAAAAGTTTATGTTTTCATCAAAAAATACGATTCAATTTTATGTTTTCTCGACGTTTCAAGCCATTCTGAATCGAATGAGACCAAGTTTGGAAAAATTATGTGTGTGCGTGTATGTGTGTGTGCATCAACAGATTTTTTGTCGTAAATCGCCGTTTTCTCAAAAACGCCTGAACCGATTTCAGATATTTAAAAACCAATTGATGTATCTCGATGAGTATTATCGTTTCTCAGTCTGCGATGATCGGCCGAACCGTCTTTTTGTAATTTGGAAAAAAGTGTTCTTTTTCGTTCACATTTAAGCTCATACTTTTAAGCTTACCACATTTAAGCTCATACTTTTCGTCCACATTTAAGCTCATACTACCAAATCGATTTTAAAAGATCAATAACTCTTTGAAAGATATTAGTTGGGAATGATACTGATTAGTTTTTGGTGGAAATCTATCAAGCCGTTTTCTTGTAATTAATTGTTGAACTAGCTGTAAGTGGAATTCTGTCTTAAGGCAATTAAGGCATCGTGCCTTAAGGCAATTTGCTGGAACTTCCCGTACCAAAAATTATTATTTTTTCAACATTTTTAAAAAAATTTTACTTAAAAAAAATAAGATTTTTGAGAAACTATAAATTGGACATAAAATTACTTTTTTTTTGAAAAAAAAATTAAAAAAAAAAAAAAATTAAATTTTTTTTTTTGAAAAAATTTTTTTTTTCTTTATTTTGACATATTTTGAAAGATCTAAACTTTTTTTTAAAGCAATCGTACTGCTTTAACTGCAAAAAGACGAAATATCAAAACGCGTAAGCGCCGATAGTCCTTGAGTGGTTTTGACGGTGGCCACCCGAACCTTGCCATCTTTGCCCTTTGTGACGCTGACTATCCGACCTGCTGGCTGGTGTAATGGCGCGACATGGTCTTCTTTTATTAAGACTACCGTATCAACAGAATGTCCAAGGATGCAGTTCATTTTGCCCGCTTCTGTAGCTCTGCTAAATATGCCGTAGACCACAAGGTCCAAAACCTATCTCTCATCGCATTTAGCTGTCTATGTATGTTTAATTTATTTTTTAGGGCAGTACTATCTACTGCGGGTTCAGGAATAGCAGTCATAATATCACCTATAAGAAAGTGACTAGGGGTTAAAAAAACAGAATCGGTGGTATTATCATTTAACGGAATAATGGGTCTTGAATTTATTATTGCTTCTACTTGATTCAAGAATGTTAAATACTCTTCATAAGTTAGACATGTTGAACTAATAACCCTATTTAAATAATGTTTCATTGTTCTAATGTTGTGCTCCCATAGTCCCCCAAAATGGGGTGCATGTGACGGTATAAATTTCCATGTAATTCCAATGGTTGACACACTCTCAATGTGTTGTTTCTTATTAATATTATTTTTAAAATACTTATAGATTCTATCTATTTTATTATTGGCACCTAAACAGGTTTGGCATTTTTCTCTTCTAGATATTAAACATTTATATGTTGTGCACTTTTTAATTATATCACCACTTCTTTTACTTATAGGACAATTCTTCTTTCTTATGTTCATCAGTATGGCTTGAATGTCAGAATGCAACATTCCAATGTCTGTTGTAACGTCAAGTGTCTCATATGATGTCTCTTCAGAAGAATTATCCGATGTTTCTGTACATATGATACCAGTGTTTGAGCTAGTCTCCCACCTACCCGTAGAAGTCCTCCCGCATCAACAAAGAGATTTAAAGACGAGACTATTTTAACTTTCAAATCTTCAAAGTCAAGTGATGATCCTTGCTCATTTTTCGAAGTTGTTGTTTATTTGTGCGTATTTCAAGAATTTACTAAAACTCTTCTTCTTTGATCACTCAGGTTGTTAGGTTATTATTTAACCTTTGTCGCTGTGGACTGTATTAAAAAACTGATTTAATTTTATATTCTGTATTTGTTGCAGTTCTAATTACAATCACTGATGTATTATTAAGTATTAATGAAGAAAGATATATTTATGCGTATAGGTTAGGTACATGTTGTTAAGTCGGCTTTACTTTTAGAAGAGAACGACTCGTTCCTTTGAACCACTCCGCTACCCCCTCTACCAGGGGTAGCAACCATTCCGTATAAAGCTTAATGCCCTGAAGTTTTGTAAACTGTCATGGCCAATATAATAAAACGAAAAGACGTCCGAACATGCCGGCCGCCTTGAAAAGCTACAGCTTTTAAAAATATAAACATAGCGATTTTGAACTAACATTAAGTATAGAAATTGTTTAAAGATTTTACGAGTATAAAAATTGATTAACAATGTAATAGTAATTTGCATGACAATCTAATCTAAAATTATTTAACTTATATTTCTTAATATTATGTAAAACTTAAGATATTTCATTATTGATTGGTAGAATGCACACTTTGTTTAGTGCCCTTTTTAATTCTCCATTGGGGGGGGGCCTCTAAACGTATATGTTTGTCCCTTTCTCTTTCGTCGCGTCGGTTTAGCGTCCTTTAAGGTTAGCGTCATCAAACAGACGCTATATGTCGAATTATCATAGTTTTTGAGTAATTGAGTAATAATACTAAAAATTTTATTTGTTCTTTATAATTATATGAGCGTGTGTTATAAATAATTAATATTATCTATCAAAATACTCTAAAATTGAGTAATAATAGTGGAAATTTTATGTGTTCTATATAATTATATGTGCGTGTGTGTTACAAATATTGCAGCCGTGTTTGAAAGAGGATTGACAAAGAAGAGCATTGAAAGAGTTGGTTTTGAGGTTTGACTCGAACCATACTCAAAAGTTAAATTAAATATTTTTTTAAATACTTTCTACTATGTTTGTTGGAGGAGCTTCAACTTGTAAAGGCTATTCTTCTGAGCAAAGATATCAAAACACAATTGGCAATCAAAAGTTTATATAGATTTATTTTTATTTGTTAACTTTATCATATACTAAACAAACTTTCTCTTTAGATTTTGTATTTAGCCATCAGAGTCCAGCTATGAAAATCCATTTTTAACTTCCCGAAGGAAAAGTTTATGTTTTCATCAAAAATACCGATTCGCTAATTTTATGTTTTCTCGACGTTTCAAGCCATTCTGAATCGAATGAGACCAAATTTGGAAAAAGTATGTGTGTGTGTGTGTGTGTGTGTGTGAACAGATTTTTTGCCGTAAATCGACGTTTTCTCCAAAACGGCTGGGCCGATTTCAAAAATTTAAAAGCCATTCGATGTATCTCGGTGAGGACTATCGTTTCTGAGTTTTGTGCGGCGATCGGCCGGGCCATTTCTTTGTAAATTGCAGAAAAGTGAAAAATTTTTCGTCCACGTTTTAGCCCGCAATTCTGAATCGATTCTGAAAGTTCAAAAACCGTTCGAAAGTTATTGATTGGGAATCGTGCTGATTAGTTTTTGGTAAAGATCGGCCGGGCCGTTTTCTTGTAATAAAGTTTTTGAAAAAAAAATTTCGACGATTTTTATGATTATTTTTTTGACGGTAGATACCATAGTTTTCTAGGTCATACTAAAATATTACGGCCCTACGACAACCCGTTTAGCTTTAAAAATTCGTCAAAGTTTGCAAAAATTGGTATCGTCTTATTGTCATTTGTCAAAATGAAATCTTTGATCGACGTTTTCTCAAAAACGCCTTAACCGATTTCAGAAATTTAAAAGCCATTTGATGTATTTCGGTGAGGACTATCGTTTGTCAGTTTTGTGCGACGATCTACCAAGCCGTTTCTTTATAATTTGAAAAAAAGTGTTAAACTTTTCGTCCACATTTAAGCTCATCCTACCGAACCGATTTTAAAAAATCAAAAACTGTTCGAAAGATATTAGTTGGGAATGATACTGATTAGTTTTAGGTGAAAATCTACTGAGCCGTTTTCTTGTAATTAACTGTTGAAAAAAAATTTAAGCCGACTTTTATGGATTTTTTTTAGTGATATATACCATGGTCTTATATAACTTACTGAAATTTTACGGCCTTACAACAAATAGTTTGATTTTAATAATTCATCAAAGTTTGAGAAAATGAGTAGTTCTTTTGAGATTTGTTAAAATTAAAATTAGACTATTTACTTGCTATAATGATAGAGTATACTTGGTCCTGAACAAAATAAACCATTAAAGTCCTGAAAACTGGTTCAATTATATAAAATTTGCTTTTAGAAAATACTCCGAGTCAAAGTGTTCGTTCGTTTCAATTATGTGTAATAAATCCACTCGGAATACTTTTAATCATTCATGAATTCATTTATTTTTTATTGATTATGTCGATTATTTAAACATATCGGGAAGTTCATGTAACTTGCCTCAAAGCAAAATACCAAACCAACTAGTTGATGATGGTTTGGCCAAAGAATTTTGCTAGGGACGAGGAAAGGGCGAAAATAAATTTTGTGATCTAGTGCCTTGCGATGTCATCACAGGTAATTTATATATCATATACTTATGATGTGTTGTAAATTATGAATAAAACTAATATATAAATAATTCCAGGAATTGCTTTGAAAAATTTGCCACATGAGACTAAGTTTGCTGTTTCAGAGGCTGCAAAAAGCTGGCTGCGACGTGCCAATAAATATTATACAAGGTATTTTTGTGAGATGTGTACTATATGTTTTTCCTATTCACAAAAAAATCAAGATTATTGACTGGTTAGTTGTATCAATGTTAGTGCAAAATTTGTGCTGTGTACACATTTTTAGATGTGAAAAACCAAGTTTAATATTCACTCGTAATAACATCAAATTGTGTCGATATATTTGGAATTAGAGATTATTTTATAAATCTCTATTTTTTTTAATGTATCGCTCTTAAAGAACTTACTCATATATATATATATATATATATATATATATATATATATACTAGCATACCCAGCCTTGCGTTGCAACGGCCCTTATTAAAATCCACCTGATTGAAATTCGAATCCGTTTGACAACCAAATTTTAAACCGTTTTGTTATAAAAAAAATCATATCAGTCCAAAAATAAATAAAATCCGGATTGAAATTCAAATATGATGGATCAATCCTATTGATTTGTTTTTTTTTTAAACTTAAATAATAAATAAACTGAAATAATTAAACATTTGAATAAATTAGTACATTACGATATGTATAATGAATAACCAAGCCAATAACCATTTTTATAAATTTGTTATATCTTATTTGGTATTACGTCCTGTTTACCTTTAGCTAACATTTTAATATGATCTACGATGCTTTATTTAGAAATGGTTTCGCATACTATTGGTCACATACTATTGGAAACTTGCTATAAGCCTTTAATACTTTCTTTGAAAATTTCCATAAATTAATGATTAGACAGTCATCGATTTCAATGCATTTTTTTTAAATTTGTATTTACTTACAAAACATAATATAAATTTCCGACTATAAATTCATATTCATACTATCCCTGAAACTAACATAGATAAAGTTCTGAGGAATTCGAGTTCAAATCTATGTTTGATTTTTGGCACTTAGAAATTTAATATAATATGATATGATATAATATTTAGTTTTCAATCATGATTTATGTTAATTTTGTGATGTTTACCTGAATGAACAACTTGAGCAAATTAAATCTTAATCATAAATCAATTTATTCACAAATTTCCCGGAATGTTAACAAACGTCATTTTCGGCTAAATTTGATAAATTTTATTATTCTGTATCTTAAATATGATTTGTAATATAAGTTAATGTAATATAAGTTTGTAATATTAATTCTTTTGACCTGTCAAAATTTTGTTTAAATTTATAAACATTATATATTTCTATTATTTTTAATATAGCATTTTACCTAATTTGGATATAACTGTTGGATATATTATAATATATCTGTTCCTTTTTCAATAAGTATTAAATAATATATTTTTAGAATTGACATTTTTTTTTCAGAAATCATAAATTGTTTTTTCTCGAAGTTTCCATAAATATTGACATTTGTCATTTTAGCGTTTTGTTTTTTTTAGTAAATTTCTGACAAAATTTATGGAAATTTATAAAAAATATAAAACTAAATAAATATTTCCTTCTTGGTCGAAATTTAATATAATATGATATAATATATTTTTCAATAATGTTTTGTATCTACAATATTGCCTATAACAAAACTTGGAATAATTAATGTATTTGTTTCTTATTGAAGTCGTTAAAAATTAAATTTTTCTGAACTGTCAAAATTTTGTTTATTATTAATATTAAATTTAATATGTCGTTTTTTTATTGTGATCTGTAATGTTTTGATGAAGTTTTGGTATTCGAATTAATTTCGTAAGCAAATCAAATAAATATAAATTATAAATCTATTTATCTAATAATTTGTATAAATATTGTCAAATGTCAATTCACGTTTTTTTAATGTCAACTTTTATTTAAATTTATAAACATTGATTTTTAATTAGATTTAAAACTATAAACAGTGATTTTGAATATAGCATTTTATCAAATTTAGATTTAAATGTTGGATATTTCTATATATGTACATGTTTTTGAATTTTATTTTTTGAAATGTCAAATTTTTTTCTCCAAAAATTATATATCGAAATTTCCTTAAATTTTGACATTTGTCATTTTAGTGTTTTGTTTTTTTTTTGGTCATTTTCTGTCAAAATTTTTAGTTATTTATAAAAATTATATATTTATATTTTAAATTTACTTTTTAAAATTTCCTATAACCTAAGTTGGATATATATGCACACGGTGAGCCAATAAAATTTAAAATCGGTCCAGTAGTTTGGGCGTCCATCGCGAACCAACATCGTGACACGAGATTTATATATATATATATATATATATATATATATATATATATATAAAGCGAGAGGTTTTTCTTCAGATGGTGAAATAATATGATAAAAATTGTTTCTTGGGCATCCATCCAATAATTAAAAAAACAGTTTTAATGCAAAATGTTTTAATTAAGAGAACATACGTTTCGGGTCCAGATTTGACCCATCTTCAGTGCTACAAATAAATATATCAGGGTTACAAATTAAAACAATATGAAAAATAATATAAAAGATACATAATTACAGACAAAAATAAGTAGAAACAATGTATATGAAAAGTATATATGAAAAACAACATAAAATAAACAAATGTAAAGAACTCACCATACAAATAAATTTTAAAAAAATATAACACAAAGAACAACACAAAAATGCAACGAAAAAATAAGTATGAAATGAAAAATTGAAAAAACATCAAGTTATGAAAATTTTTGAAAATTGTAAAAACTAAAATAAATAATATGTTTTATTGTAAAAAAGCTTATTCCAAAAACACATCTTGTTAGTTTGGAGACTGAGTTACGTGTGTGTAAAACGAGAGTAAAATGTGGGCCTACGTGTTTGCAGCGGAAAATAGTGGAAACTGTATCGTCATTGGATGAGAGAACGGGATAGAGAGAATTTTAAGGGTTACAGTTATGAAGAATTTTCCAGCGATCATGCGCAAGGAACATAGAAAATTTTTTTTTTAAATATGTAAGTCATCCATAATCAGACGGTTGAACAAAGCTGGATCAAAGTGAAATATGTGGATCAAAATAAAAATATAGAAACATAATAAAACCAAGACAGAACAATGTAAAAAATTTGTGAAATAGAGAATTATATTAAGAAAAAGTATAGAAATTAACTGAAAACGATAAAAGTTAAAAAAAAAACAAGTTATTATATAAACAATTATAACACAACATATATATGTATATATACGCAACACAATAATTGTACAAATGCATACGCTTACACAAAACGTAACTAACATAAACAACCACATGCACACATGCAATTACAACATATATGTAAAATCCAAATATACACGCAAATGCAACATATATGCCCATACATGCATATCCACAATCCACAAACATAAACATGCATTACAATTATACGCATACAGACATATATATATTACATAAAAGAATTGTTAGGAAGTATTGCGCATATTGAAAAAATTGTTCGAAGCATCGCGGTAAATATTGCAAAGAGAAGCCGAATCAAAACGTTTGTTAATAGTAGGTAATATTTGTATAAAAATACTCTCAGCAAACTTCCTGCGTAAAGTGTTGGCTTCTCGATGAATAATTCTTGGATTGGTGAAATTAAAAGAATGTTTAAAGTTGGAGACATGTTCGGTGATCATGGTTTTATTCTGTTTCCTGTTAAGACTGTTAAGTTCGTGTTGGCGCATTCTTTTTGAGAGAAATTGTGAAGTTTCTCCAACATAACAACTTGAACAATCATTACAATCAATGACATATACAACGTTTGACGTGCGGGAAATAGGGGTAGGAGTTTTTAAATTAGTGTATAAGTCTGTGAGAGTGTGTCCAGTCGAACACACTAGTTTCAGACCAACGGATGAAAAAAGTTTTTTCCATGAGTGAAAAAGGCAATCGATGTATGGTAATGAGATGAAGGAATTGAGAGATAGTGAATTTTCAGGAACAGGGTTAAGGGTTTGTGAAGTGATGCTATTTTGTTGTGAATGGGAGGTAAATGAGGAAGATGTACGGAATTTATTACGAAGAAATGGTAATCTATTATTAATTACTGAGCGTAAAAGTTGTAGTGGATAGGAATTATTTTGAAGGGTAGAATATATCAAATTGATATTTTTTTCCCAATGTGATGGATGAGAAAGAAGGATGGCATGGTCTAGTAAGTTGATGATAGATGCAATCTTAGTCGATTTGGGGATAGGAATGGTAGTTTAAATAACGTCCAGACCAAGTGGATTTTTGATACCAACATGTAGTGATGGAGCCGTTATTTATAAAAAGGGTAATATCTAAAAAATTAATAGAGTTGTTGAGTTGGGTCTCTAAGGTAAAACAAAGGTGTGTGTCGAAATTATTAAAGAATTTAGGAAATTGGTTATGTTATAAGTAGGAATGCAAGTTAAATGTCATTAACGTAACGTTTGTAAAAGAGGTACATAGATAAGGTAAGTGTAGAGTTTCTCTAGGAACTGCATACAAAGTTCAGCAGTGGCACTCAAACTGGAACCCATTGGAGTGCCAAATTTTTGTTTAAAAA
>NW_020539724.1:28296940-28336540 GCF_003426905.1 Ctenocephalides felis | reverse complement strand
TCTCGGACCGAGACCGAGACCAAGACCAAGACCGAGACCGAGGAGACCGAGGAGACCGAGGAGACCGAGGAGACCAAGACCGAGGAGACCGAGACCGAGGAAACCGAGACCGAGGAGACCGAGACCGAGACCAAGACCGAGACCAAGACCGAGATCAAGAGCGAGACCAAGACCAAGACCGAGACCGAGGAGACCGAGACCGAAGAGACCGAGACCGAGACCAAGACCGAGACCAAGACCGAGACCGAGGAGACCGAGACCGAGACCGAGACCGAGACCGAGACCAAGACCTAGACCGAGACCAAGACCAAGACCGAGACCAAGACCGAGACCGAGGAGACCGAGACCGAAGAGACCGAGACCGAGACCAAAACCGAGACCAAGACCGAGACCAAGACCAAGGCCAAGACCAAGACCGAGGAGACCGAGACCGAAGAGACCGAGACCAAGACCGAGACCGAGAGCAAGAACGAGACCGAGGAGACCGAGACCGAGAAGACCGAGAAGACCGAGACCGAGACCGAGACCGAGACCAAGACCAAGACCAAGACCAAGACCAAGACCGAGACCAAGACCGAGACCGAGGAGACCAAGACCGAGACCGAGGAGACCGAGACCGAGACCAAGACCGAGACCAAGACAAAAGTAATTGCTAACGCAAATCAAATATAAAAGCAGACGCAAATGCGAATATGAATGCAAATGCAAGTGCAAAAGCAAATGCAAATGCAAATGCAAATGTGTATGACATGCAAATGCAAACACGAATGCGAAGACAAATGTTAATGTAAACGCAAACGCCAAGGCAAAAGTAAATGCAAACGTAGATGCAGATGTAAACGCAAACTGCAATGCAATTGCGGGTGTAAATGCAAACACAAATGCAAATGTAAGTGCAAAAGCATTTCTAAATTTAAATGCAAACGTAAATGCAAATGTAGACTCAGTTTCAAACATAGTGGAAAGGCAAATGTTAATTTAAATGCAATCTCAAACGCGAATGCAAATATATATGGAAATACATACGCAATTGCAAATGCAAGCGCATGTGCAACAGCTGACGTAATCACAAACGCGGACGTAAATGTTCCTGCAAACGCTGATGCAAATGAAGATGAAAACGACAATGCAATGTAAATGCAGACACAAACGCGGATGCGAGTGCAATCGCAAATGCAAATGTGAACGCAAATGCAAATGTGGATGGAAACGCAGTTGCAAACAGAATGCAAATGCCAATGCAAGTTCATAAGCAAACGCGAATGCCAATGCGATTGTGAATACAAAGGCAAACATAGATAAAGATCAGATCCAAACTAAAATTTGAATGCCGGAACAAATGCGAATATAAATGCTAGCACAATGCAAATGAAAATGCAAAAAAGAATGCAAATGGAAATCAAACGTAATTACAACTGCAAATGCCAATGTAAACGCGATCGCAAATGCAAATGCAAATGGGAATAAAAATGCAAACGCAAATTAAAATAAAAATGCAAACGTCTGCTTGATGAAAATGCAGATGCAAACACAAATGCAAAATGCAAATGTTAATGTAAATGCAAACGCAAATGCAAAAATAATTGCAAACGTGGAAGCAAGTGCAGATGTAAATGCATATATAAATGCGAAAGCAAATGCAAATGTAAATGCAAACACAAAGCAAATGTAAATGCAAATATACACGCAAATGTAAATCAAACGTGAAGGCAATTGCAAATGCCAATGCAAATACAAATGCAAACGCCCATGCTACAGCCAACGTAATTGCAAACTCAAATGTAAATGTGCTTGCGAGCGCGATTGCAAATGTGAATGCGGATATAAACGCAAATATGAATGCAAAAGCAAATGCCAAAGCAAATGCAAATGTAAATGCAAACACAAAGCAAATGTAAATGCAAATAAACACGCAAAAGTAAATCAAACCTGATAGCAATTGCAAATGCCAATGCAAATACAAATGCAAACGCCCATGCTACAGCCAACGTAATTGCAAACTCAAATGTAAATGTGCTTGCGAGCGCGATTGCAAATGTGAATGCGGATATAAACGCAAATATAAATGCAAATGTGAGTGTATATAAAAATAAAAACGCAAATGCATCTGCAAATTTAAACGCGAGGACAAACGCTGAAGTAAATGTAAATGCAAAAGCAAAATGCAAATACAGATACAAGTGCAACTGCAAATGTAAGTGCCAGCGCAAACGCATATGCAAACGCAAACGCGAATGCTAATATAAATGCAAAAGCAAATGTATATGTAAACACAAACGCAAAACCTAAAGGCAAATACAAGAGTAAATGCGAACGCAAGCGCAATTCTAAAAGCAACTCAAACGTAAACGCAAAACGCATATTCAACTGCAAATGTACATGTAAACGCGTAAGCAAATGTAAATGCAACTGCAAATGAAATCAAAACGCAAAACGCAAATGTAAATTCAAACGCGAATGCAAAGAAAAATGCAAAAACAAAAGCGATCATGTAAAAAACGCGAATGGAAATGCTAATGTAAATAAAATCGCAAATGCAAACACAAATGTCAATGCACATGCGAACGCAAACCTGAATGCAAACGTTAATGTAAATGTGAATACGAACGCGAATGCAGGTGCAAATACAAATGTAGATGCAAATGTAGAATCAAAAGTGACTGCAAATGTAAATGCAAATGCAAACGCAAACGCAAATGCTAATATAATTTCAAATGTTATAAATTTATCTTAAATGCAGATGCAAATGCCAATGTAAATTCAAGAGCAAATGCGAAAGTAATTGCTAATGCAAAGCAAACACAAAAGCACATGCAAATGCGAACATTAATGCATATTAAATAATGCAAGCGCATAAGCAAACGCAAATGCAAATGCAAATGTAGGTAAAATAGCAAATGCGATTTTAAATGCGATCGCAAATGTAAATATAAATACAAGGGCGAATGCAAAATTAACTGCAAACGCAAATGCTAATATAAATGCAAAACCAAATACAAATGCAAATGCAAATGTAAATGCAAACGCTAATGGATGCAAATGCAGATGTAAGTGCAACTGCAAATGTAAACGCAAACATAAATGCAAAACTAAAAGGCAAATACAAATGTACATACGAACGCAAGCGCAATTCTAAACGCAAACACAAACGTAAACGCAAAATGTAAATTCAACTGAAGATGCAAATGCAAATATAAATGCAAACGCAGAACGCAAATGCAAATTCAAACGCGAACGCGAAGATAAATGCAATTGTTAATGAAAACGCAAATGCAAATGCAAATGTAAATAAAATCGCAAATGAAAATACAAATGCAAACACAAATGTTAATGTACATGCAAACGCAAACGTTAATGTAAATGAAAATACGAACGCAAATGCATACGCAAATGTTAAAGCACACTTTTGTTCAAAATTCAGGTTCGATCAAAATTGACGTTCGTACAAAATTTACGTGCATATATGTATGCAAACGCAAGTGCGTAGGCAAATACAAATAAATATGTAAGTGAGAAAGCAAATGCGAATGTAACTACGAGCTCCAATGCAGATGCAAATGTAGACGCAAACTTGACTGCAAAAGTAAATGCATATGCGATTTTATTCATATTTACATTTTTCATTTGCATTTGCATTCGCTTTTTCATGCTTTTCATGCTTAACTGCTTTTGTTTTTGCATTTACCTTTGCATTCGCGTTTGAATTTGCACTGGCGTATTGCGTTTTGCATTTATTTGCATTCGCATTTACATTTGCTTAGGCTTTACATTTACATTTGCAGTTGCATTTGCACTTGGATTTGCGTTATGCATTTACATTTGCATACATTTCCATATTTGCATTTACATTTGCGTTTGCATTCACATTTACACCCGCGTTTGCATTGGCGTTTGCATTTGCATTTACATTGGCGTTTGCATTTGCATTTGCCTTTGTGTTTGTGTTTACATTTGCGCTTGCTCTTACATTTACTTTCGCGTTTGCGGCTACTTTTGCATATGCGTTTGCATTTACATTAACATTTGCCTTTGCATTTGTGTTTGCATCTGCATTTTCATTTATATTTACCTTTGTATGTGCATTTGCGTTTGCATTTGCATTTGCGATTGCATTTATATTCGCATCCGCGTTTGCGATCTATGCCTTTACTTTTGCACTTATATTTGCATTTGGGTCTGCATTTATAATCGCATTTGCATTTGCAATTAATTTTGCATTTGCCCTTGCATTTACATTTGCACTTGCTATCGCCTTTAAAATACATTTGGAATTAGGTTTGCATTCGCGTTTGCGTTTGCATTTGAATTAACATTCGCTTTTGCATTCTGTTTGCAACTGCGTTTTTATTCGCATTCACATTTGCATTTGCGTTTGCAAGCGCAACCGCGTTTGCGTTCCATTTACATTGCATTGGCGTTTTCATCTTAATTTGCATCCGCGTTTGCAGGCACATTTACATCTGTGTTTATAATTACGTTAGATGTTACGTGTTTGCACTTGCATCTGCATTTTTGTTTGCATTTCCACCCGCATTTGCACTGCAGTTTGCGTTTACATCTGCATCTGCATGTGCATTTTCATTTGCTCTTGCGTTTGTATTTACATCGACATTTGCCTTTGCATTCGTGTTTGCATTTGTATTTTTATCTACATTTGCATATGCATTTGCATCTTCTCTTATGTTCGCATTTGCATTAACGATTACTTTTGCATCCGCTCTTGAATTTACATCAGCATTTGCGTCTGCATTTGCATTTGCATACGCATTTGCATTTGCAATTGCATTTACATTCGCATCCGCGTTTGCAATCACGTATGCTTTTGCGTTTGTAGTTACGTTAGTTGTGGCCTTTGTTTTTGCACTTGCATTAGCACTTACATTTGCATTTGCATCTGCATTAATATTTGCATTTGGATTGGCAACTGATTTTGCAATTATAATACATTTGCATTTGCATTTACTTTTCATTTGCGTTTACACCTGCATCCGCGTTTGCGTACGTATTTACATTAACATTTGCATTGCATTTGCATAGAATTTGCGATTTCATCTACATTTGCATACGCGCTTGAGGGCACATTTACATCTGTGTTTATAATTAAGCCAGCTGTTGCATATACGCTTGCATTTGCGTTTGCAATTGTAATAGCATTCGCGTCTGTGTTTGCATGTAAATTGAAATGAGTTTACATATGCTTTTATATCTAGAAGTCGGTCTTACCTGCAGGTGCATTTGTGTTTGCATCCGCATTTGCATTGCAGTTTGCGTTTACATCTACATCTACCTTTGCATCTACATGGCTTGCGTTTATATCAATTCATATTGCGCATTTGCATCGCATTTGCGTTTGCAATTAATACTGCTTTCGCCGTTGCATTTACATTCCAATATGCGATTGCATTTAAAATACATTTGCATTTAGATTTGCATTGGCGTTTGCGTTTGTATTTAAATTGATGTTTGCCTTTGCATTCTGTTTGCAACTTCATTAGCGTTTGCCTTTGCATTTACATTTGCATTTGCGCTTGGACTCGCATCTGCGCTGGCATTTGCATTGCATTAGTTTGCGTTTGCATTTACTTTGCATTTGCTTTTTCATCTACATTTGCATTCGCGTTTGCAGGCTCATTTACATCTGTGTTTGTCATTACTTCAGCTGTTGCATATGCGTTTGCATTTGCATTATATTTGCATTTGTATGTTTATTTGCATCTACATTCGCAATTGCATTTGCGTTTACATTTAAATTAACATATGCTTTGCAATCCGTTTACAAATGAGTTTAGATATACATATGCATTTATGCTTAGAAATGCGCTTGCACATACATTTGCCTTTGCGTTTGCTTTCACAACCGCATTTACATTTCAGTTTGCATTTACATCTGCATCTACATTTGCATTCACATTTGCCCTTGCATTCGTGTCTGCATTTGCATCCTCATTTGCATTTGCGTTTGCGTTCACCTTCTCATTTACAATTGCATTTACATTCGCGTCCGCATTTGCAATCACAATTGCCTTTGCTTTTGTAGTTACTTTAGCATTTGCATTTGCATTCATGTTTGCATTGCATTTACGTTTGCATTTGCGTTAGCTATTACTTTTGCCACATCTTCAGAATTTACATCAGCATTTGCATTTAAAATACATTTTAGTTTTTACATTTGCATTTGCGTTTACTTTCACATTTGCATCCGCATTTGCGAGCAGATTTACATTTCCGTTTGTAATTACGTTAGCTGTTGCACAGGCCTATGCGTTTGCATTCACATCGGCATTTTCATCTGCAATCACATTCGATTTGCATTTGCTCAGACTTACAGTTGCATTTGCTTTAGCATTTACATTTGCATTTTGCATTTGCGTTTGCATTTACATTTGCATTTGCGCTGCTATTTAAATTTATGCTTGCATTCGCGTTTGCGTCTACATTTGGATTTGCGCTTGCGTTTGCTATTAAATTTGCATCCGCTTTTACATTTGTATTTGCACTTGCATTTGCATTTACTTTTGCATTTGTTATTGCATTCGCATTTACATTTGCATTTGCATTTGTATCCGCATTAGCATTTGCATTTACATTTGCAATCACGTTTGCATCTACATTTGCATTTCGCGTTTGAGATAAAGTTTACATATTCGCGTTTGCGATAGCATTTAATTTAACATTCGGCTTTTCTTTCTGTTTGCAACTGCCTTTTCATCTGCACTTGCTTTTGCACTCGCACCTGCCTTTGCTTTCGCATTTGCGTTTTTATCGACATTCGCATCCGCGTTTGCATGTACATTTACATCTGTGTTTGTAATTACGTCAGCTGTTGCGTATGCAAATGCATTTGCAATATCGTTTGCGTTTGCATTTGAATTAACATTCGCCTTTGGACTCTGTTTGCTACTGAGTTTACATACGCATTTTCGTTTGCATTGTGTTTGCATTTACATTTGCATTTGCTTTGGAATTTGCGCTTGCATCTACATTTGTACTTACATTTGTGCTTGCTTTTACATTTGCGTCAGCGTTCGCAATTACTTTTGCATTTACATTAACATTTACTTTGCATTTGTGTTTGCATCGGCATTCTCATCCACATTTGCTATTTGAATATGCATTTGCATTTGCGATTGCATTTACATTGGCATTTGATTTGAATTCATATTTGATTTGCATTTGTATGATAAATGCAATCGCATTTGCAAACGCATACGCAAATGCAAACATAAATGCAAGTGCAAGTACAAAAGCAAACGCATTTGCCAAAGCCAACGTAACTACAAAAGGCAAATGTTAATGTAAACGCAAAAGTAATTGCAAACGCGGAAACAAATGTAAAAACAAGCGCAAATGTAAATGCACACGAACGCCAAACCAAATGCGAATATAAATGCAACGCGAATGCAAATATAAGTGAAAGGGAGAATGCAATTGTAAACCCAAACGCAAAGGCAAATGTACATGCAAACGCAAGTGCAGATGTAAAAGCAAACGTGAATGCAAATATAAAAGCAAAAACAACTGCAATGTTGATGCAAACGCAAATGCAAATACAAATGCAAACACAAGTGTCAATGTACATGCGGACGCAAATACAAATGTAAATATAGAAACGCACGCAATTACAAATGTAAATGCAAAGTTTCGTTCAAAATTCACGTTCGATCAAAATTTATGTTTGTTCAAATTTTACGTGCAAAATTTGGTTCAAAATTTACGTTTTATCAAAATTTACGTTAGTTCAGAATAAAAAATTTACGTCGAATTATAAATGCAACGCAAGTGCAAAGACAAATAAGAATAAATATGTAAGTGAGAACGCAAAACCAAGTGTAAATACGAACGCAAACGCAAATGTAATAAACTAACGTAATTACACACGCGAATGTAAATGTAAACGCAAATACAGATGTAGATGAAAACGCAAATGCAAATGTAGATAAAAACGCAAATGCAAACACAATGCAAAAGCGAATGTTGATGTAAATACGGAGGCATACGCAAATGTAAAAGTGAATGTAGACCAGAATATAAATGCAAACGCAAATAAATATGTAAATACAAACGTAAATGCAAATGTAAATGTTGATGTAAATGTGAACGCAAACGCAGATGTGAATGCAAACGCAAACGCAAATATAAATGCAAATGCAATCGTAGATAAAAACGCAATTGCAAACAGTATGCAAAGGCAAATGTAAATTTAAATTCAAGGGCAAACGCGAATGCAAATGTATTTTAAATGCAATCGCAAATGCAAATCTAAAGGCAAGGACAAATGCAAAAGCGATTGCAAACGCGAATGCTGATATAAAAGCAAATGCAAACGCACCTGACGTGATTGCAAAATACAAATGCCAATGCAAAAGCAAATGCAAATGCAACTGTGGATGAAAATGCAAAAGCAAGCACAAATGTAAATGCAAATGCAAATGCAGATTTAAATGCGAACGCAAATGCTTATGTAAACGCAAGCGCAAATGCAAAATGTGATTGCAATCAAAAATGCAAATGACATTGCGAAAGCAAACGCAAATGCAAGTACAAGTGCTAACGCAAATTTTATTGTAATGTACGGAACTGCAAAAGTAATATGGCTGAAAACGCGTGTGCGAATTTCAGTGCAATTCAAACATGACTCCAAATGTAAAAGCAAACGCATTTATAGCTAACGTTATAACAATCGCAAATGAAAATGTCGTTTCAAGCGGAAATACAAATGCAAATGCAAATGCTAATTTAATTGCAAACGTGAATGCAAACGCAAATGTAGATGCAAATGTAAATGAAAAGGCAAATGCAAATAAAAATGCAAGCGCAAATCTTAAAGTAAATGCAATCGTAAATGCAAATGTAGGCAAATATAAGCGCAAATGTAAATGCAAACGCAAGTGCTATAGTAAACACGGATCAAATGTGATTGCAATCGCAAATGCCAATGCAAATGCAAATGCAAATGCAATAGCAAACGCAAATGCAAAAGCATAAGCAAATGTAAATGCAACCGGAAAAGCAGATGAAAATGCACACGCAAATGCAAATAAAAATTCAAACGCAAGTGCAAATGTAAACGCAAACGCAATTGCAAATACTAATGCATTTGCAACTGTTATTGTCAATACAAACGCAAGTGCAAATGTGGGTGTAAGAGCAATTGTTAAGTAACTGCAAATGAAAAGCTGACGTAATAACCTGCAATGCACATATGATTGCAAACGTAAATTCAAACGAAAGTGCATATGTAAAGGCAAACGCAAATGCAAACATAAATACATTAGCAAATGCAAATGTAAATGCATGCGCAAATGCAAATGCAAATGCAAATGTAAATGAGAACGCAAATGCAAAAATAAATGCAAAAGCAAGTGTTGTTTTATTTGCAGACTGCAAATGTAAATGCAAATGCTGATGAAAATGCAAATGCCTTTGCAAATGCATGTGTAAATACGAATGCAATCACAAACGCGAATACAAATGGAATTGCAAATGTAAATGCAAGCGTAAATGTAAATGCAAATGTGGGTGTAGGAGCAAATAACAAGTGCAATGCACACATGATTGCAAACGTAAATTCAAACGAAAGGGCATATGTAAAGGCAAACGCAAATGCAAACATAAGTACAATATTAAATGCAAATGAAAATAAGAAAGCAAATGCAAATCAAATTTAGATGCAAACGTGACCGCAAATATAAATTCAAATCCAAATACAAATATAAATGCAAATGTAATTACGAATGCGAACGCAAACGCGAATGCAAATGTAATTGCAAATGTAATAAATGTATTTCAAACACAAATACAAATGCTGACATAAATTCAAATACGAATGCAAAAGTAATTGCTTACGCAAATGCAAACATAAGCAGACGCAAATGCGAATATGAATGAAAATGCAAGTGCAAAAGCAAACGCATTTGCAACAGCTGACGTAGCTACAAACGCAGAGGCAATTGTGATTGCAAATCCGAATGCGAATGTACATGCAATTGCAAATGCGAATGTAAACATGAAAGCAAACGAAAACGCAAATGTAGATGAAAATGCAAATGCTAACACGAATGCAAAGGCAAATGTTAATTCAAAAGCAAACGCAAACGCTAATGCGAATGTAGATACGAACACATATGCCATTGCAAATGCAAATGCAAATGCAAATGCAAATGCAAATGCAAATGCAAATGGCACATGCAATAGCTGATGTAAATACACAGACGAGAAACGTGCCAGCAAAACGCGGATGCAAATGTGGATAAAAACGCAAATGTTAGTGTAAATGCATGTGCAAATGCAGATAAAAACACAGTTACAAACAGAATGCAAAGACAAATGTTGACTTAAATGCAAACGCAAACGCAAAGGCAAATGTATTTTAAATGCGATTGCAAATGCAAATTTAAATGTAAGGGCGAATGCAAAATTGATAGCAAACGCAAATGCAAACATGAATGCAAACGCATTCGCTAAAGTCGCCGGTAACTTTTATGCAAATGCGTATGTGATTGCAACCACTGATGCAAATATAAATGCAATTGCAAATGCGGGCATATGTAAACAATATGCAAATGTAAATGTAAATATGAATGCAAATGCAAATCAAACCTGATTTTTAATCGCAAATGCCAATGTAAATGCCAATGCAAGCGCCTATGCAAAAGCTAACATAATAACAAACGCAAACGTAAATTTGCTTGCAATCGCGATTGCAAATGTACATACAGAAGAGTGTGCGAATGTAAACGTAAATGAAATTGCAAATATTAAACACAAATGTAAATGCAAACACTAGTGCAAACGCATTCTAAATATAAATGCATAGGCAAATGCATACGTAAATGGCAAAAGCAAATGCAAATGCAAGCGCATGCCAGTAGCCAGCGTAATTACGAGCACAGATGTAAATGTATGTGCAAATACGGATCCAAATGTAGATAAAAACGCAAATGCAACTGTAATTGCAAATACAAATGCAGATGAAAACGCAGTTGCAAACAGATGGCCAGGCAAATGTCAATTTAGATGAAACGCAAAGGAGAAAGCAAAACTAACGGCACATGTAATTAAATGCAGAAGCAACTGCAAATATAAATGCAAATGCAAGTGCAAAAGCAAACGCAAATGCAAATGCAAATGCAAATGCAAATGCAAATATAGATAAAAATGCGGATGCAAACACAAATGCAATTGTTAAAAATGATAAAGTAAATGCAAATCCAAACGCAAAATTAATTGCAATTAAGTGGAAACGCTAATGCGAATGTAAATGCAAACGCAAATGCGAACGCAAATGCTGATATAAGTGCAACTGCAAAAGTAAGTAGTGTTAGAAGTATTGAGGCAGAGTATGGATACCGAGTACTGAAAAAAGAAACGTGGCAAAGCATCGACACCAAAAAAGAGTCGCGGCAAAAGCATCGATACTACTCAGTATCGAATAATGAGTACTTTTCACCAAAATTAAACACAAGTGCAAGAGGGATCTAAAATTCTCTACAGATCGAATTCCAATATTTTGATAAATTTTATAGCTTGTATTTGATGCTTTTAAATCAGGGTCATTTTCAATATTTTGAAAAGTTTAAAACGATAATTTTTTGATACTAATTTCAAATTCGATTTAAATCAAAAAGAAAAATATTAAATAATTAAATAATACTGTGGTTTTGTGACGAAAGTACACATTCAGGGATTTAGTATCGGTTAATTTATTTCATAAGGAAAAATACTAATTATTAAAAAATAAAATAGTTTTGTGACGAAAGTATTCATTTATTAGAGAATAGAATCGTTTTGGTGCGAAAGTATTCATTTATGGATTTAGTATCGGCTGATTTATTTCAAAAGAAAAAATACTCAACAATTAGAAAATAGTATCGTTTTGTAACGAAAGTATTCATTTATGAATTTAGTATCGGCTAATTTATTTCAGAAGGAAAAATACTCAATAATTAGAAAATAGTGTCGTTTTGTGACGAAAGTATTCACTTATGAATTTAGTATAGGCTAATTTATTTTAAAAGGAAAAATACAGAAAATGGTATCGTTTTGTGAGGAAAGTATTCATTTATGAATTTAGTAACGGCTGATTTATTTCAAAAGAAAAAACACTCAATAATTAAATAATAGTATTCATTTACGCCGGGGCAATTTCGCAGACAAAATTTTTCCATAAAATATACAAAACTTATCATCGTTGATAAACATATGTTCTCGGGAGTAACAAAAATTAATTTATGGACATACTGTAATTTTGAACTCTAATTCTTTTATTTGTTGTTAATCAGTGGCTTCGAACTGGGGTCATTCATATTCTTTAACAAAAACCGTATCGCACTCGACTTATTGCCTGTTTCGTTCGTTATCTATGAAGAGCGGAGAATGAGTGGTGTTCATAAAATGCGGTCGAACTTTTGGTGGGGTCAAAAAATATAGCTGATACTTTATGCGTAGAATCGGCGCAAAGTATCGATACCGCCAAAAGAATCGGCCCGAAGTATCGATTTCAAAAGTACACAGTATCGAAGTCAAAGTATGCATACTTACTCAGTATCGATACTATCGTTGTAACACTAAATGTAAGTGCCAGCGCAAGCGCAAATGTAAATAAAACAGAAAATGCGAATATAAATGCAAAAGCAAATGTATATGTAAATACAAGCACACATGCAAATGCTTATATAAACGAGATGACAAACGCAGGAGTAAATAGAATAGCAGACGCAAATGCAAACTCGAATACAAATGCAATGTTAATGGAAATGCAAAGGCAAAGGCGAATGTAGATGCAAACGCAGATGCAGATGTAAACGCAAACTGCAATGCAAATGCGGGTGTAAATGCAAACACAAGAACAGGTGTAGTTGCGAACGCATTTCTAAGTATAAATGCGAATGCAAATGCATATGTAATATCAGTTGCAAACAGAAATAAAGGCAAACGTTGATTTAAATGCAAACGCATACGTGAATGCAAATGTAGATGCAAATACAGATGCATTTGCAGATGCAAATGCAAATGCAAGCACATATGCAATAGCTGACGGATGCGAGTGCAAACGCAAATGCAGTTGTAAATGTAAATAACAGAATGCAACAGAAGGTAAATGTTAATTTAAATGCCAATGCAAAAGCGAATGCAAATGTAATGCATATGCATTTTAAATGCGATCGCAAATACAGATGTATATATAGATACAAACGTGACTGCAACGGCAAATGTAAACGCAAACGCATGTGCAAATATAAAATCAAACGCGAATGCAAATATAAATGGAGGAGCGATTGGAATTGTAAACCAAAACGCAAAGGCAAATGTAAATGCAAAAGCAAGTGCAAATGTAAAAGAAAACACGCATGCAAATATAAATGCAAAAACAACTGCAATTGTTAATGCAAACACGAATGCAAATACAAATGTAACGGCCTGCGCAAATGCAAATGTGAATGATATCACAAATACATGTGCGATAATAAGTGCTTACGCAACCGCGAATGCAATTTCAAATACAAACGCAAAAGCAAATGTAAGTACGAGCCGCAAGGGCAAATGCAAATGTAAATGTAGTAGCAAACACGTAGGCTGATGTAAATACAATCGCAAAAGCAAATGCAAATGCAACTGCACGTGATTGCAAACGCGAATGCGAATGTGAACACAACCGCAAAATCAAAACGCGAATACGAAAGCAAATGCAAAAGCAAATGCAAATGCAATTGTAGATGAAAATGCAAAAGCAAACACAAATGCAAAGACAAATGTATATTGCGTTTGCGTTTGCGTTCGGGTTTGCATATGCGGATGTAAATGTAAAGTCAAATGCAAATGTAAATACAAACGCGAGTGCAAACGTGAGAGCAAAACCAAGTGGAAATATAAGTGCAAACGCATATGCAAATGTAGACGCAATAGCGAATGCAAACGCGAATTTTAAGGCCAGCACAAATGCAAATGTAAATGATAATGCAAAACGCAAGTGTGAATATGATTACAAATGCAAACGGAAATGCTAATGCAAATGCGATTGCAAAAGCAATTGCAGATGTAAAGCCTAACGCAAACGCAAACGTGAGTGCAAAAACAAGTGCAAATGTAAATACAAACACAAATAAATATATAAATGCAAACGCAGGTGCGAACGCAAATGCAAATGTGAACGCAATAATACAAATACAAACGCAAATGAAAATGTAGACGCAAACTTGACTGCAAAAGCTAATGTAATTGCAAATGTAAATGCAAACGCAAATGCTACAACTAATGCATTCGCAACTGTTATTGTAAATGCGAACGCAAATGCAAATGTGGATGCAAGAGCAAATGCAAATGCAAACGTAAATAAAAACGCAAATGTTGATGTATTTGCAAACCCAAATGCAAACGTAAATGTAAATGTGAATACGAACGCAAATACAAATGCAAATGTAAATGCAAACTTTCGTTCGAAAGTTACGTGAATATATAAACGCAAACGCAAGCGCAAAGGCAAATGCAAATAAATATGTAAGTAAGAACGCAAAATGCCAATGTGAATACAAACGCAATTCTAAATGCATGTGTAAATGCGAAAACAAACGCAAAAGCAAATGCAAATGTAATTGCAAATGTAAATGCAAACGCAAATGCAAACGCAAATGTTATTTCAAATGCAATTGCAAATTCAAATGTAAATGCTAGAGCGAATGCGAAAGCAAACGCATTTGCAACAACTAACGTAACTATAAACACAAATGCAACTTTAATTGCATACGCGGATGCAAATGTAAATGCAATCGCAAATGAAAATGTAAATGCAAATGCAAATTTAGATGAAGATGCAAATGCAAACACAAATGCAATGGTAAATGTAAATGCGAACGCAAATGCAAATGCAAATGTAAACGTTAATGCAATCGCAAATGCAATTACAAATGCAAACGCAAATGTCATTGTAAATGCGAACGCAAATGTTATAGTGAACGCAAACACATATGCAAATGTAAATGCAAAAGCAAATGCAAAAGTAAATGTAAACGAAAATGCAAATGCAAATGCATACGTAAATGCAAAAATGTAAATAGGCAGATGTAAATGCAAACGCTAAAGCAGATGTAAATGCATACGCAAATGCAAATAAAAATGCAAACGCAAGTGCAAATGTAAATGCCAAAGCAAATGCAAAAGTAAATGCAAATGCAAATGCAAATGCAAACGCAAATGCAAATTTAATTTAAAACGCAAATGCAAATGCAAATGTAAGGGCCAACGCAAATGCAGATGCAAATGATAATACAATCGAATATGCAGATATAAACGCAAGCGCAATCTCAAACGCAAATGCAAATACAAACACATATGTAAATGTGAATACAAACGCAAAAGCAAACTTGGGTGCAGTAGCAAGTGCAAATGTAGATGAAAACGCAAATGCAAACACAAATGAAAGGCAAATATTAATGTAAATGCGAATGCAATTGCAAATGTGCAAAAAGAAAATGCGAACGTAAAAGCGAGCGCAAGTGCATATGTAAAAGTAAAAGCGAATGCAAATGTAAATGGAAACGCGAATGCAAATGCAAATGTAAATGTTAAATGCAATAGCACATGCAAATACAAATGCAAACGCAAATTTAGTAATTCAGCGTTAGTAACTTAGCAGTTGCATATGCATTTGCATATGCGTTTACATTTGCATTTGCGGTTGCATTTATGTTTGAATTTGCTTTAGCGTTTATATTTGCATCTACACTAGCATCTGCATACGCATTTCATTTGCATTTGCGTTTGCTTTTACATTTGTATCTATATTTGCGCTTGCTTTTACAATTGCATTCTCGTTTGCGATTACATTTTCCCATGAGTTTACAATTACACCACCATTTGCATTTGCGTGTGCACTTACATTGCACTTGCGTTTACATTCGCATTTACATTAACATTTGACGTTGCATTTGTGTTTGCATTTGCATCTTCATCTACATTTGCATTTGCATTCGCGTTTGCATTTACATTTTTATCTGCGATTGCATTTACATTTGCTTCCGCGTTTGCAATTAAAATTGCATTTGTGTTTGTGGTTACGTTAGTTGTTGCAAATGCGTTTGCTTTCGCATTTGCATTTGCATTTATATTTGCATTTGCTTTTGCAATTACTTTAGCATTTGCCACTGCATTTACATTTGATTTTGCGATTGCATTTAAAATATCAATAAAGCATTTGCGTTTGCGGTTGCATTTACATTTGCAATTGCATTCGCAATTGAGTTTGCGTTTGCATTTGCATTTACATATGCCTTTGCATTTGCATTTACATTTGCAGCCAAGTTTGTATCAACATTTGCATTTGCAATTGCGTTTGTATTTACATTTGCATTTACATTTATATTTGCATATGCGTTGGCACCTACATTTGCGCTTGCGCTTGCGTTTTTTAATTACATTTGCAATTGCGTTCGCACATACGTATTTATTCGCATTGAAATCTGCATTTGCATTTGGCATTGAAATCTGGCGTTTGCATTTACATCAGCTTTTGCGTTTGCATTAACATTTGCACTCACGTTTGCGATCGCTCTCGCATTTGCGTTTGTGTTCCCATTTACTTCTGCGTTTGTCTCTGCATGTGCATTTGTATTGGCACTTGCGTTTGTTTTTACGTATATTTGTGTTTGCATTTGCGTTTTCATCTACATTTGCACTTGCTACTGCACCCAAGTTTGCTTTTGCGTTTGTATTCACATTTGCATTTGTGTTTGTATTTACATTTGCGTTTGAGATTGCGCTTGCACTTATATCTGCATATTCGATTGTATTATCATTTGTATTTGCATTTGATTTGGCCCTTACATTTGCATTTGCATTCGCGTTTTAAATTAAATTTGCATTTGCTTTTGCATTTACATTTGCATTTGCATTTGCATTTACTTTTGCATTTGCGTTGGCATTTACATTTGCATTTGCGTTTGCATTTTTATTTGCATTTGCATTTACATATGCCTTTGCATTTGCATTTACATTTGCAGCCAAGTTTGTATCTACATTTGCATTTGCAATTGCGTTTGTATTTACATTTGCATTTGCATTTATATTTGCATTCGCAAGCGCAAATGTATGTGCCAACGCACATACATTTGCGCTTGCGCTTGCGTTTTTTAATTACATTTGCAATTGCGTTCGCACTTACGTATTTATTCGCATTGAAATCTGTATTTGCATTTGGCTTAGCACCTTCGTCTGCCTTTATATAGGCACTGGCGTTTGCATTTACATCTGCTTTAGCGTTTGCTTTTACATCTGCCTATTTACACGCAAATGCAAATGGTGGTGTAATTTTAAACTTATGGGAAAACGTAATCGCAAACGAGAATGCAATTGTAAAAGCAAGCGCAAATATAAATACAAATGTAAAAGCAAACGCAAATGCAAATGAAATGCCTGTGCAAATGCTAGTGTAGATGCAAATATAAACACTAATGCAAATTCAAATATAAATGCAACCGCAAATGCAAATGTAAACGCATATGCAAATGCATATGCAACTGCTAAGTTACTAACGCTAAATTACTAAATTTGCATTTGTATTTGTATTTGCATGTGCTATTGCATTTAACATTTACATTTGCATTTGCATTCGCGTTTGCATTTACATTTGCATTCGCTTTTACTTTTACATATGCACTTGCGCCCGCTTCGCGCGTTACGCATTTTCTTTTTGCACATTTGCCATTGCATTCGCATTTACATTAATATTTGCCTTTGCATTTGCGTTTTCATCTACATTTGCACTTGTTACTGCAACCAAGTTTGCTTTTGCGTTTGTATTCACATTTGCATATGTGTTTGTATTTGCATTTGCGTTTGAGATTGCGCTTGCATTTATATCTGCATATTCGATTGTATTATCATTTGCATTTGCATTTGCGTTGGCCCTTACATTTGCATTTGCATTTGCGTTTTAAAATAAATTTGCGTTTGCGTTTGCATTTGCATTTGCATTTGCATTTGCATTTACTTTTGCATTTGCGTTGGCATTTACATTTGCATTTGCGTTTGCATTTTTATTTGCATTTGCGTATGCATTTACATCTGCTTTAGCGTTTGCATTTACATCTGCCTATTTACATTTTTGCATTTACGTATGCATTTGCATTTGCATTTGCTTTTGCATTCACATTTGCATATGTGTTTGCATTTACTATAACATTTGCGTTTGCATTTACAATGACATTTGCGTTTGCATTTGTAATTGCATTTGCGATTGTATTAACATTTACATTTGCATTTGCATTTGCGTTCGCATTTACATTTACCATTGCATTTGTGTTTGCATTTGCATCTTCATCTAAATTTGCATTTGCATTTACATTTTCATTCGCGATTGCATTTACATTTGCATTCGCGTTTGCAATTAAAGTTGCATTTGTGTTTATAGTTACGTTAGTTGTTGCAAATGCGTTTGCTTTCGCATTCGCTCTTGCATTTACATTTGAATTTGCGTTTATATATTCACGTAACTTTCGAACGAAAGTTTGCATTTACATTTGCATTTGTATTTGCGTTCGTAATCACATCTACATTTACGTTTGCATTTACAATTGCATTTGGGTTTGCAAATACATTAACATTTGCGTTTGCATTTGCGTTCTTATTTACGTTTGCATTTGCATTTGCTCTAGCATCCACATTTGCATTTGCGTTCGCCTCTACAATAACAGTTGCGAATGCATTAGTTGTAGCATTTGCGTTTGCATTTACATTTGCAATTACATTAGCTGTTGCATTCAAGTTTGCAGTCAAGTTTGCGTCTACATTTTCATTTGCGTTTGCATTTGTATTATTGCGTTTACATTTGCATTTGCGTTCGCACCTGCGTTTGCATTTATATATTCATTTGTGTTTGTATTTACATTTGCACTTGTTTTTGCACTCACGTTTGCGTTTGCGTTAGGCTTTACATCTGCAATTGCTTTTGCAATCGCATTTGCATTAGCATTTGCGTTTGCATTTGTAATCATATTCACACTTGCGTTTTGCATTATCATTTACATTTGCATTTGTGCTGGCCTTAAAATTCGCGTTTGCATTCGCTATTGCGTCTACATTTGCATATGCGTTTGCACTTATATTTCCACTTGGTTTTTGTGCTTGTATTTACATATACATTTGCTTTTGCATTTATATTCGCATTTTCTTTTTTATTTACATTTGCGCTTGCGCTGGCACTTACATTTAGTGTTACAACGATAGTATCGATACTGAGTAAGTATGCATACTTTGACTTCGATACTGTGTACTTTTGAAATCGATACTTCGGGCCGATTCTTTTGGCGGTATCGATACTTTGCGCCGATTCTACGCATAAAGTATCAGCTACATTTTTTGACCCCACCAAAAGTTCGACCGCATTTTATGAACACCACTCATTCTCCGCTCTTCATAGATAACGAACGAAACAGGCAATAAGTCGAGTGCGATACGGTTTTTGTTAAAGAATATGAATGACCCCAGTTCGAAGCCACTGATTAACAACAAATAAAAGAATTAGAGTTCAAAATTACTGTATGTCCATAAATTAATTTTTGTTACTCCCGAGAACATATGTTTATCAACGATAATAAGTTTTGTATATTTTATGGAAAAATTTTGTCTGCGAAATTGCCCCGGCGTAAATGAATACTATTATTTAATTATTGAGTGTTTTTTCTTTTGAAATAAATCAGCCGTTACTAAATTCATAAATGAATACTTTCCTCACAAAACGATACCATTTTCTGTATTTTTCCTTTTAAAATAAATTAGCCTATACTAAATTCGTAAGTGAATACTTTCGTCACAAAACGACACTATTTTCTAATTATTGAGTATTTTTCCTTCTGAAATAAATTAGCCGATACTAAATTCATAAATGAATACTTTCGTTACAAAACGATACTATTTTCTAATTGTTGAGTATTTTTTCTTTTGAAATAAATCAGCCGATACTAAATCCATAAATGAATACTTTCGCACCAAAACGATGCTATTCTCTAATAAATGAATACTTTCGTCACAAAACTATTTTATTTTTTAATAATTAGTATTTTTCCTTATGAAATAAATTAACCGATACTAAATCCCTGAATGTGTACTTTCGTTACAAAACCACAGTATTATTTAATTATTTAATATTTTTCTTTTTGATTTAAATCGAATTTGAAATTAGTATCAAAAAATTATTGTTTTAAACTTTTCAAAATATTGAAAATGACCCTGATTTAAAAGCATCAAATACAAGCTATAAAATTTATCAAAATATTGGAATTTGATCTGTAGAGAATTTTAGATCTCTCTTGCACTTGTGTTTAATTTTGGTGAAAAGTACTCATTATTCGATACTGAGTAGTATCGATGCTTTTGCCGCGATTCTTTTTTGGTATCGATGCTTTGCCACGTTTCTTTTTTCAGTACTCGGTATCCATACTCTGCCTCAATACTTCTAACACTACTTACTTTTGCAGTTGCACTTATATCAGCATTTGCGTTCGCATTTGCGTTTGCATTTACATTCGCATTAGCGTTTCCACATAATTGCAATTAATTTTGCGTTTGGATTTGCATTTACTTTATCATTTTTAACAATTGCATTTGTGTTTGCATCCGCATTTTTATCTATATTTGCATTTGCATTTGCATTTACGTTTGCTTTTGCACTTGCATTTGCATTTATATTTGCAGTTGCTTCTGCATTTAATTACATGTGCCGTTAGTTTTGCTTTCTCCTTTGCGTTTCATTTAAATTGACATTTGCCTGGCCATCTGTTTGCAACTGCGTTTTCATCTGCATTTGTATTTGCAATTACAGTTGCATTTGCGTTTTTATCTACATTTGGATCCGTATTTGCACATACATTTACATCTGTGCTCGTAATTACGCTGGCTATTGACATGCGCTTGCATTTGCATTTGCTTTTGCAATTTACATATGCATTTGCGTATGCATTTACATTTGTGTTTAATATTTGCAATTTCATTTACGTTTACATTCGCACACACTTCTGTATGTACATTTGCAATCGCGATTGCGAGCAAATTTACGTTTGCGTTTGTTATTATGTTAGCTTTTGCATAGGCGCTTGCATTGGCATTTGCATTTGCGATTAAAAATCAGGTTTGATTTGCATTTGCATTCATATTCACATTTACATTTGCATATTGTTTACATATGCCCGCATTTGCAATTGCATTTATATTTGCATCAGTGGTTGCAATCACATACGCATTTGCAGAAAAGTTACCGGCGTTTGCATTCATGTTTGCATTTGCGTTTGCTATCAATTTTGCATTCGCCCTTACATTTACATTTGCATTTGCAATCGCATTTAAAATACATTTGCCTTTGCGTTTGCGTTTGCATTTAAGTCAACATTTGTCCTTGCATTCTGTTTGTAACTGTGTTTTTATCTGCGCTTGCACATGCATTTACATTAACATTTGCGTTTTTATCCACATTTGCATCCGCGTTTTGCTGGCACGTTTTTCGTCTGTGTATTTACATCAGCTATTGCATGTGCCATTGCATTTGCATTTGCATTTGCATTTGCATTTGCATTTGCATTTGCATTTGCATTTGCAAATGCACATGTATTTGTATCTACATTCGCATTCGCGTTTGCGTTTGCTTTTGAATTAACATTTGCCTTTGCATTCGTGTTAGCATTTGCATTTTCATCTACATTTGCATTTTCGCTTGCTTTCATGTTTACATGCGCATTTGCAATTGCATGTACATTCGCATCCGGACTTGCAATCACAATTGCCTCTGCGTTTGTAGCTAAGTCAGCTTTTGCAAATGCGTTTGCTTTTGCACTTGCATTTTCATTCATATTCGCATTTGCGTCTGCTTATGTTTGCATTTGCGTAAGCAATTACTTTTGCATTCGTATTTGAATTTATGTCAGCATTTGTATTTGTGTTTGAAATACATTTATTACATTTGCAATTACATTTGCAATCGCGTTTGCGTTCGCATTCGTAATTACATTTGCATTTATATTTGTATTTGGATTTGAATTTATATTTGCGGTCACGTTTGCATCTAAATTTGATTTGCATTTGCTTTCGTATTTTCATTTGCATTTAATATTGTACTTATGTTTGCATTTGCGTTTGCCTTTACATATGCCCTTTCGTTTGAATTTACGTTTGCAATCATGTGTGCATTGCACTTGTTATTTGCTCTTACACCCACATTTGCACTTGCGTTTGCATTGACAATAACAGTTGCAAATGCATTTGTATTTTCAGTGCAATTACTTTTGCATTCGCTCTCGTATTTACATTTGAATTTGCAATTGCATTTAAAATAACATTTGCGTTCGCCTTTGCATTTACGTTTGCATTTACATGTGCAGCCACCTTTATATCTGCATTTGCATTTGCGATTGCGTTTGTATTTACATTTGCATTTGCGTTCTTACTTACATTCTTATTTGCATACATATTTGAATTCGCGTCTGCATTTATATTTGCATTTGCGTTTGCATTTGCATTTGCGGTTGCATTCACATTTGCATTTATAATTGCTTCTACACTGTCAGACTTTACATAAACATTTGCACTTGCGTTTGCATTCACATTTGTATTGACATTTGCGCTTGCTTTTACATTTGCATCCGTGTTTGTGATTACATTTGCCTATAAGTTTGCAATTACATAAGCATCTGCATTTGCGTTTGCATTTACATTAACATTTGCCATTGCATTTTTGTTTGCATTTGCATCCTCATCCACACTTGCTTTTGCATTCGCGTTTGCATTTGCATTTTCATTTGCGATTGCATTTACATTTGCATTCGCGTTTGCAATGAAAGTTGCATTTGTGTTTGTAGTTACGTTAGTTGTTGCGAATGCTTTTGTTTTCGCATTTGCATTTGCATTCATATTTGCTTTTGCGATTGCAATAATGTTTCCATTCGCTCACGCATTTACATTTGAATTTGCGATGGCATATAAAATAACATTCGCGTTTGCAATTGCATTTACATTTGCGCTTGCATTTACATTTGCAATTCCATTTGTATTTGCGTTTGTGATTGCATTCGTATTTACACATGCATTTGCAAAGGCATTTGCATTTTCATCAGCATTTGCATTTACATTTGCAGTCTGCAAATAAAACAAAACTTGCTTTTGCATTTATTTTTGCATTTGCGTTCTCATTTACATTTGCATTTGCATTTGCATTTGCGCATGCATTTACATTTGCATTTGCTAATGTATTTATGTTTGCATTTGCGTTTGCCTTTACATATGCACTTTCGTTTGAATTTACGTTTGCAATCATATGTGCATTGCAGGTTATTACGTCAGCTTTTCATTTGCAGTTACTTAAGCAATTGCTCTTACACCCACATATGCACTTGCGTTTGCATTGACAATAACAGTTGCAAATGCATTAGTATTTGCAATTGCGTTTGCGTTTACATTTGCACTTGCTTTTGAATTTTTATTTGCATTTGCGTGTGCATTTTCATCTGCTTTTCCGGTCACATTTGATCCGTGTTTACTATAGCACTTGCGTTTGCACTTACATTTGCGCTTATATTTGCGTACATTTGCATCTACGATTGCATTTACTTTAAGATTCGCGCTTGCATTTTTATTTGCATTTGCCTTTTCATTTACATTTGCATCTACATTTGCGTTTGCATTCACGTTTGCAATTAAATTAGCATTTGCATTTGCATTTGTATTTCCGCTTGAAACGACATTTTCATTTGCGATTGTTATAACGTTAGCTATAAATGCGTTTGCATTTACATTTGGAGTCATGTTTGAATTGCACTGAAATTCGCACACGCGTTTTCAGCCATATTACTTTTGCAGTTCCGTACATTACAATAAAATTTGCGTTAGCACTTGTACTTGCATTTGCGTTTGCTTTCGCAATGTCATTTGCATTTTTGATTGCAATCACATTTTGCATTTGCGCTTGCGTATACATAAGCATTTGCGTTCGCATTTAAATCTGCATTTGCATTTGCATTTACATTTGTGCTTGCCTTTGCATTTACATTAACATTTGTCTTTGCATTTGTGTTTGCTTTTGCATTTTCACCCACAGTTGCATTTGCATTTGCTTTTGCATTGGCATTTGTATTTTGCAATCACGTCAGGTGCGTTTGCATTTGCTCTTATATCAGCATTCGCGTTTGCAATCGCTTTTGCATTTGTCCTTGCCTTTAGATTTGCATTTGCGATTGCATTTAAAATACATTTGCATTCGCGTTTGCCCTTGAATTTAAATTTACATTTGCCTTTGCATACTGTTTGCAATTGCGTTTTTATCTACGATTGCATTTGCATTTATATTTGCGTTTGCGTTTGCATTCACATCTGCGTTTGCGTTCACATTTACATCAACATTTACATTTGCATTTGCGTTTGTATTTACATATTTATTTGCGTTTGCATTTATATTCTGGTCTACATTCACTTTTACATTTGCGTTTGCCTCCGTATTTACATCAACATTCGCTTTTGCATTGTGTTTGTATTTGCGTTTTTATCTATATATCTTATAAACGCAAATACAGATGTAGATGAAAACGCAAATGCAAATGTAAATGCGAATGCAATAACAAATGCAAAAGTAAATGCAAATGCAAGTGCAAATACAAATGTAAAAGCGGATGCAAATTTAATAGCAAACGCAAGCGCAAATCCAACTGTAGACGCAAACGCGAATGCAAGTATAAATTTAAATAGCAGCGCAAATGCAAATGTAAATGCAAACGCAAATGTAAATGCTAAAGCAAATGCGACTGTAAGTCTAAGCAAATGCAAATCGAATGTGATTGCAAATGAAAATGCCCATGTGAATGCAAAGGCATAGGCCTGTGCAACAGCTAACGTAATTACAAACAAAAATGTAAATCTGCTCGCAAATGCGAATGCAAATGTGAATGTAAACGCAAATGCAAATGTAAAAACTAAAATTTATTTTAAATGCAAATGCTGATGTAAATTCTGAAGATGTGGCAAAAGTAATAAATGTATTTTAACACTAGAAAGACGGACGAATTGAGTATACCTACATTGCCTGAAAACAGTCAAAATGACTGCGTCGTGAAAAAAATAAATAATGCGTTTAGAAATTTGTTTAAAATTAATTTTTAATATTTCATGTACTATTTACATTTATACAAATTATCTATGTGTGCTAAAAATAAAAAAATAGTACATCTGAAAAAAAAGTTCATTATTTTTACAATTCATGCAAATATAATTTGAGATCTTTTTATTATGAGTACATTTTCCGGAAACATGTTTGTTGCAACTTTGACACGTATTATTAGTTTTATTATTATTACAAAGTCTTATTTGGCAAAATTTTCTTTTATTACTACTGGTATTTGCATGATGTCTGTGGGTCATCATTTTTCTTTGATTTTTTTGTGTTGATGTCGTGTAGTCCGCAGAAAGCTGATCTGCCAATTCAAACAAAAACTGTTCTCTAAGGATTTGTTTTCTTTGGATTTTTATTCTTGTCGCTTCTTTGTAAAGAATCCAGGCATTTATCGCAGCCAAATCCAAAATATTGAAAAATATTTGCAGGGGTCATCTACGTGAACTGGATTTCACGGTATATTTTCTTTACCTTTGATCTGTCATGTTTTCTTTGCTGACCATAAATAAGTCAATTTCAAATTTTTTGCCTCATAGGCCCCACGAGCATATAAAATTCCAGTAAAATCACGTATTTTCGGTAACGATGTTGTCCAATCGTACCCCAAAATTTGACTGCCCTCTTCTTCTGTGCACTGTTTTATGTGTTTGATAATATAATTATCTATTATCAATGAAAATGCACTGACAAGATCACCTGTAATAATATTCTTTTTTGCAAAGCTCGTTGGCCCTTTCACACCCTTGAAAACACAGATGATGACCTTCCTGAGGTACCACCTTCGGCAATTTTGGTCCATACAGTACCATCGAGAGAGGTTTTCGTTTCTTGAAATCTTTCATCAGTTCCTGAGCCACTTAGCACCCTCCTGCATACACTGATGGCACTTTCATTTTCATCAATAGTGATCACCTTTATCGCTACCCTCAGAATTAGATGATTCACGTGGAATATAATCCGATTCATCTTCTGATGATTGTGCCCAATTTTCTGCATTTGATTCTATGTCGGAACACTCTTCACTTATGTTTGTTAGCTTTTGCAATAATTCACTTCTCTTCGACATTTTATTTATAAGTTCTAAAAAATCATCTGAACAACGCGTTATACTGAAAGTTACTACGTGAAAAAGAACGGTCTAATGTCAATACTTACCAAAATTCGGTTATTCTTATATAACAAATGCATTATCGCATATTGGAGATGAATGCACGCGAGATAACGATTTGCAATACAATAACAAAGCCGTTTGTAATGTAAAATTTCTATAACAGTCAAAATGACTGTTTTCCGTCCATGCAGGCAAAACATGTAAGAATATTGAAAATAAAAGTGAGATAAAGCAAATAATACGATTTATCTACGCATTTATATGTTGTATAAAAAGTCAAAAAATTTCACGAAGCTGCGACTTCAAATACGTAGTTATTTTTATGTTTGAAAATGGAAAACAGTCAAAATGACTGCGTCCGTCTTTCTAGTGTTAAATGCAATCGCATATTGGAATGTAAATGCAACGGCGAAAGCAGTATTAATTGCAAACGCAAATGCGATGCAAATGCGCAATATGAATTGATATAAACGCAAGCCATGTAGATGCAAAGGTAGATGTGGATGTAAACGCAAACTGCAATGCAAATGCGGATGCAAACACAAATGCACCTGCAGGTAAGACCGACTTCTAGATATAAAAGCATATGTAAACTCATTTCAATTTACATGCAAACACAGACGCGAATGCTATTACAATTGCAAACGCAAATGCAAGCGTATATGCAACAGCTGGCTTAATTATAAACACAGATGTAAATGTGCCCTCAAGCGCGTATGCAAATGTAGATAAAATCGCAAATTCTATGCAAATGCATTTATATTTATATTTGCATTTGCGTTTGCATTTGCATTTGCGGTTGCATTCACATTTGCATTTATAATTGCTTCTACACTGTCAGACTTTACATAAACATTTGCACTTGCTTTTGCATTCACATTTGTATTGACATTTGCGCTTGCTTTTACATTTGCATCCGTGTTTGTGATTACATTTGCCTATAAGTTTGCAATTACATAAGCATCTGCATTTGCGTTTGCATTTACATTAACATTTGCCATTGCATTTTTGTTTGCATTTGCATCCTCATCCGCACTTGCTTTTGCATTCGCGTTTGCATTTGCATTTTCATTTGCGATTGCATTTACATTTGCATTCGCGTTTGCAATGAAAGTTGCATTTGTGTTTGTAGTTACGTTAGTTGTTGCGAATGCTTTTGTTTTCGCATTTGCATTTGCATTCATATTTGCTTTTGCGATTGCAATAATGTTTCCATTCGCTCACGCATTTACATTTGAATTTGCGATGGCATATAAAATAACATTCGCGTTTGCAATTGCATTTACATTTGCGCTTGCATTTACATTTGCAATTCCATTTGTATTTGCGTTTGTGATTGCATTCGTATTTACACATGCATTTGCATTTTCATCAGCATTTGCATTTACATTTGCAGTCTGCAAATAAAACAAAACTTGCTTTTGCATTTATTTTTGCATTTGCGTTCTCATTTACATTTGCATTTGCATTTGCATTTGCGCATGCATTTACATTTGCATTTGCTAATGTATTTATGTTTGCATTTGCGTTTGCCTTTACATATGCACTTTCGTTTGAATTTACGTTTGCAATCATATGTGCATTGCAGGTTATTACGTCAGCTTTTCATTTGCAGTTACTTAAGCAATTGCTTAATACTAATGCATTTGCAACTGTTATTGCGTTTACATTTGCACTTGCTTTTGAATTTTTATTTGCATTTGCGTGTGCATTTTCATCTGCTTTTCCGGTCACATTTGATCCGTGTTTACTATAGCACTTGCGTTTGCACTTACATTTGCGCTTATATTTGCGTACATTTGCATTTACTTTAAGATTCGCGCTTGCATTTTTATTTGCATTTGCCTTTTCATTTACATTTGCATCTACATTTGCGTTTGCATTCACGTTTGCAATTAAATTAGCATTTGCATTTGCATTTGTATTTCCGCTTGAAACGACATTTTCATTTGCGATTGTTATAACGTTAGCTATAAATGCGTTTGCATTTACATTTGGAGTCATGTTTGAATTGCACTGAAATTCGCACACGCGTTTTCTGCCATATTACTTTTGCAGTTCCGTACATTACAATAAAATTTGCGTTAGCACTTGTACTTGCATTTGCGTTTGCTTTCGCAATGTCATTTGCATTTTTGATTGCCATCACATTTTGCATTTGCGCTTGCGTATACATAAGCATTTGCGTTCGCATTTAAATCTGCATTTGCATTTGCATTTACATTTGTGCTTGCCTTTGCATTTACATTAACATTTGTCTTTGCATTGGTGTTTGCTTTTGCATTTTCACCCACAGTTGCATTTGCATTTGCTTTTGCATTGGCATTTGTATTTTGCAATCACGTCAGGTGCGTTTGCATTTGCTTTTATATCAGCATTCGCGTTTGCAATCGCCTTTGCATTTGTCCTTGCCTTTAGATTTGCATTTGCGATTGCATTTAAAATACATTTGCATTCGCGTTTGCCCTTGAATTTAAATTTACATTTGCCTTTGCATACTGTTTGCAATTGCGTTTTTATCTACGATTGCATTTGCATTTATATTTGCGTTTGCGTTTGCATTCACATCTGCGTTTGCGTTCACATTTACATCAACATTTACATTTGCATTTGCGTTTGTATTTACATATTTATTTGCGTTTGCATTTATATTCTGGTCTACATTCACTTTTACATTTGCGTTTGCCTCCGTATTTACATCAACATTCGCTTTTGCATTGTGTTTGCATTTGCGTTTCTATCTATATATCTTATAAACGCAAATACAGATGTAGATGAAAACGCAAATGCAAATGTAAATGCGAATGCAATAACAAATGCAAAAGTAAATGCAAATGCAAGTGCAAATACAAATGTAAAAGCGGATGCAAATTTAATAGCAAACGCAAGCGCAAATCCAACTGTAGACGCAAACGCGAATGCAAGTATAAATTTAAATAGCAGCGCAAATGCAAATGTAAATGCAAACGCAAATGCAAAATGCAAATGTAAATGCTAAAGCAAATGCGACTGTAAGTCTAAGCAAATGCAAATCGAATGTGATTGCAAATGAAAATGCCGATGTGAATGCAAAGGCATAGGCCTGTGCAACAGCTAACGTAATTACAAACAAAAATGTAAATCTGCTCGCAAATGCGAATGCAAATGTGAATGTAAACGCAAATGCAAATGTAAAAACTAAAATTTATTTTAAATGCAAATGCTGATGTAAATTCTGAAAATGTGGCAAAAGTAATAAATGTATTTTAACACTAGAAAGACGGACGAATTGAGTATACCTACATTGCCTGAAAACAGTCAAAATGACTGCGTCGTGAAAAAAATAAATAATGCGTTTAGAAATTTGTTTAAAATTAATTTTTAATATTTCATGTACTATTTACATCTATACAAATTATCTATGAGTGCTAAAAATAAAAAAATAGTACATCTGAAAAAAAAGTTCATTATTTTTACAATTCATGCAAATATAATTTGAGATCTTTTTATTATGAGTACATTTTCCGGAAACATGTTTGTTGCAACTTTGACACGTATTATTAGTTTTATTATTATTACAAAGTCTTATTTGGCAAAATTTTCTTTTATTACTACTGGTATTTGCATGATGTCTGTGGGTCATCATTTTTCTTTGATTTTTTTGTGTTGATGTCGTGTAGTCCGCAGAAAGCTGATCTGCCAATTCAAACAAAAACTGTTCTCTAAGGATTTGTTTTCTTTGGATTTTTATTCTTGTCGCTTCTTTGTAAAGAATCCAGGCATTTATCGCAGCCAAATCCAAAATATTGAAAAATATTTGCAGGGGTCATCTACGTGAACTGGATTTCACGGTATATTTTCTTTACCTTTGATCTGTCATGTTTTCTTTGCTGACCATAAATAAGTCAATTTCAAATTTTTTGCCTCATAGGCCCCACGAGCATATAAAATTCCAGTAAAATCACGTATTTTCGGTAACGATGTTGTCCAATCGTACCCCAAAATTTGACTGCCCTCTTCTTCTGTGCACTGTTTTATGTGTTTGATAATATAATTATCTATTATCAATGAAAATGCACTGACAAGATCACCTGTAATAATATTCTTTTTTGCAAAGCTCGTTGGCCCTTTCACACCCTTGAAAACACAGATGATGACCTTCCTGAGGTACCACCTTCGGCAATTTTGGTCCATACAGTACCATCGAGAGAGGTTTTCGTTTCTTGAAATCTTTCATCAGTTCCTGAGCCACTTAGCACCCTCCTGCATACACTGATGGCACTTTCATTTTCATCAATAGTGATCACCTTTATCGCTACCCTCAGAATTAGATGATTCACGTGGAATATAATCCGATTCATCTTCTGATGATTGTGCCCAATTTTCTGCATTTGATTCTATGTCGGAACACTCTTCACTTATGTTTGTTAGCTTTTGCAATAATTCACTTCTCTTCGACATTTTATTTATAAGTTCTAAAAAATCATCTGAACAACGCGTTATACTGAAAGTTACCACGTGAAAAAGAACGGTCTAATGTCAATACTTGCCAAAATTCGGTTATTCTTATATAACAAATGCATTATCGCATATTGGAGATGAATGCACGCGAGATAACGATTTGCAATACAATAACAAAGCCGTTTGTAATGTAAAATTTCTATAACAGTCAAAATGACTGTTTTCCGTCCATGCAGGCATAACATGTAAGAATATTGAAAATAAAAGTGAGATAAAGCAAATAATACGATTTATCTACGCATTTATATGTTGTATAAAAAGTCAAAAAATTTCACGAAGCTGCGACTTCAAATACGTAGTTATTTTTATGTTTGAAAATGGAAAACAGTCAAAATGACTGCGTCCGTCTTTCTAGTGTTAAATGCAAACGCATATTGGAATGTAAATGCAACGGCGAAAGCAGTATTAATTGCAAACGCAAATGCGATGCAAATGCGCAATATGAATTGATATAAACGCAAGCCATGTAGATGCAAAGGTAGATGTGGATGTAAACGCAAACTGCAATGCAAATGCGGATGCAAACACAAATGCACCTGCAGGTAAGACCGACTTCTAGATATAAAAGCATATGTAAACTCATTTCAATTTACATGCAAACACAGACGCGAATGCTATTACAATTGCAAACGCAAATGCAAGCGTATATGCAACAGCTGGCTTAATTATAAACACAGATGTAAATGTGCCCTCAAGCGCGTATGCAAATGTAGATAAAATCGCAAATTCTATGCAAATGCAATGCAAATGTTAATGTAAATACGTACGCAAACGCGGATGCAGGTGTAAACGCAAATGAAAAGTAAATGCAAATGCAAATGTATCATAATTGCAAAATCAGTTGCCAATCCAAATGCAAATATTAATGCAGATGCAAATGCAAATGTAAGTGCTAATGCAAGTGCAAAAACAAAGGCCACAACTAACGTAACTACAAACGCAAAAGCATACGTGATTGCAAACGCGGATGCGAATGTAAATGCAATCGCAAATGCAAATGCGTATGCAAATGCGTATGCAAACGTAGATGAAAACGCAGAGGCAAACACAAATGCAAAGGCAAATATCAATATAAATGCAAACGCAAAAGCAAAAGTTACTGCAAACGCGGAAGCAAATGTAAAATCAAGCGCTGTAAATACAACTGCAAACGTGAATACAAACGCAAATTCAAATGCAAATGTGAGAAAGCAAATGGAAATGTGAGAAAGCAAATGCAAATGTAAATACGAACGTGGATGCAAATGAATATGTAGATAAACGTGGTTGCAAATGTAAATGCAAATGCAAATGCAGTTGCAAATACAAATGTAGAAGCAAACGTGACTGTAATTGTAAATGCAAATGGAAACACAAATACAAATGCCAATGCTAACGCAAACGCAAATGCGAATTTAATAGCATATTTTAAATGCAGACGCAAATGCTGATGTAAATTCAAGAGCGGATGCAAAAGTAATCGTTAATGCAAATGCGAACATAAGAGAAGACGCAAATGCATATGCAAATGTAGATAAAAATACAAATGCAAACACGAATGCAAAGGCAAATGTCGATGTAAATACAAACGCAAGAGCAAATGAAAATGCACATGCAGATGCAGATGTAAACGCAAACTGCAATGCAAATGCGGGTGGAAATGCAAACAAAAATGCAGATGCAAGTGCAAACACGTAACATCTAACGTAATTATAAACACAGATGTAAATGTGCCTGCAAATGCGGATGCAAATTAAGATGAAAACGCCAATGCAATGTAAATGGAACGCAAACGCGGTTGCGCTTGCAAACGCAAATGCAAATGTGAATGCGAATAAAAACGCAGTTGCAAACAGAATGCAAAAGCGAATGTTAATTCAAATGCAAACGCAAACGCGAATGCAAACGTAATTCCAAATGTATTTTAAAGGCGATAGCAAGTGCAAATGTAAATGCAAAATTAATTGCAAATGCAAATGCGATTATAAATGCAGACCCAAATGCAAATATAAGTGCAAAAGTAAAGGCATAGATCGCAAACGCGGATGCGAATATAAATTCAATCGCATATGCAAATGCAAACGCAAATGCACATGCAAAGGTAAATATAAATGAAAATGCAGATGCAAACACAAATGCAAAGGCAAATGTTAATGTAAATGCAAACGCATATGCAAAAGTAGCCGCAAACGCGAAAGTAAATGTAATAGCAAGCGCAAATGTAAACACAAATACAAAGGCAAATGCAAATGCAAACGCCAATGTAAATGCAAATGCAAACGCCAATGCAAACGCGGATGTAAATGTGAATGCAAACGCAAATGTAAATGCAAATATGGAAATGTATGCAAATGTAAATGCATAACGCAAATCCAAGTGCAAATGCAACTGCAAATGTAAATGTAAAAGCCTAAGCAAATGTAAATGCAAAACAAAAGCAGTTAAGCATGAAAAGCATGAAAAAGCGAATGCAAATGCAAATGAAAAATGTAAATATGAATAAAATCGCATATGCATTTACTTTTGCAGTCAAGTTTGCGTCTACATTTGCATTTGCATTCGAGCTCGTAGTTACATTCGCATTTGCTTTCTCACTTACATATTTATTTGTATTTGCCTACGCACTTGCGTTTGCATACATATATGCACGTAAATTTTGTACGAACGTCAATTTTGATCGAACCTGAATTTTGAACGAAAGTTTGCTTTAACATTTGCGTATGCATTTGCGTTCGTATTTTCATTTACATTAACGTTTGCGTTTGCATGTACATTAACATTTGTTTTTGCATTTGTATTTTCATTTGCGATTTTATTTACATTTGCATTTGCATTTGCGTTTTCATTAACAATTGCATTTATCTTCGCGTTCGCGTTTGAATTTGCATTTGCGTTATGCGTTTGCATTTATATTTGCAGTTGCATCTTCAGTTGAATTTACATTTTGCGTTTACGTTTGTGTTTGCGTTTAGAATTGCGCTTGCGTTCGTATGTATATTTGTATTTGCCTTTTAGTTTTGCATTTATGTTTGCGTTTACATTTGCAGTTGCACTTACATCTGCATTTGCATCCATTAGCGTTTGCATTTACATTCGCATTTGCATTTGTATTTGGTTTTGCATTTATATTAGCATTTGCGTTTGCAGTTAATTTTGCATTCGCCCTTGTATTTATATTTACATTTGCGATCGCATTTAAAATCGCATTTGCTATTTTACCTACATTTGCATTTGCATTTGCGTTTGCTTATGCGCTTGCATTATGTAATATGCATTAATGTTCGCATTTGCATGTGCTTTTGTGTTTGCATTTGCATTAGCAATTACTTTCGCATTCGCTCTTGAATTTACGTTGGCATTTGCATCTGCATTTAAGATAAATTTATTACATTTGAAATTATATTAGCATTTGCGTTTGCGTTTGCATTTGCATTTACATTTGCAGTCACTTTTGATTCTACATTTGCATCTACATTTGTATTTGCACCTGCATTCGCGTTCGTATTCACATTTACATTAACGTTTGCATTTAGGTTTGCGTTCGCATGTGCATTGACATTTGTGTTTGCATTTGCGATTTTATTTACATTAGCATTTGCATTCGCGTTTTTTACACGATCGTTTTTGTTTTTGCATTTTTCTTTGCATTCGCGTTTGAATTTACATTTGCGTTTTGCGTTTTGATTTCATTTGCAGTTGCATTTACATTTGCTTACGCGTTTACATGTACATTTGCAGTTGAATATGCGTTTTGCGTTTACGTTTGAGTTGCTTTTAGAATTGCGCTTGCGTTCGCATTTACTCTTGTATTTGCCTTTAGGTTTTGCGTTTGTGTTTACATATACATTTGCTTTTGCATTTATATTAGCTTTTGCGTTTGCGTTTGCATATGCGTTTGCGCTGGCACTTACATTTGCAGTTGCACTTGTATCTGTATTTGCATTTGCATTTGCTTTTGTATTTACATTTACTTCAGCGTTTGTCCTCGCGTTTAAATTTGCAGATGCATTTGCGTTTTTATTTTTATATACACTCACATTTGCATTTATATTTGCGTTTATATCCGCATTCACATTTGCAATCGCGCTCGCAAGCACATTTACATTTGAGTTTGCAATTACGTTGGCTATAGCATGGGCGTTTGCATTTGTATTTGCATTGGCATTTGCAATTGCTATCACGTTTGATTTACTTTTGCGTGTATATTTGCATTTACATTTGCTTTGTGTTTGCATTTACATTTGCATTTGCTTTGGCATTTGCTTTTGAATTCATATTTGCATTTATATCCGCATTCACATTTGCAATCGCGCTCGCAAGCACATTTACATTTGAGTTTGCAATTACGTTGGCTGTAGCATGGGCGTTTGCATTTGTATTTGCCTTGGCATTTGCAATTGCCTTCACGTTTGATTTACATTTGCGTGTATATTTGCATTTACATTTGCTTTGTGTTTGCATTTACATTTGCATTTGCTTTGGCATTTGCTTTCGCATTTATATATGCATTTACATCTGCACTTGCTTCTACATTTACTTCCGCGTTTGCAATTATTTTTGCATTTGCGTTTGCATTTACATTAACATTTGCATTTTGCATTTGTGTTTGCATCTGCATTTTCATCAAGCAGACGTTTGCATTTTTATTTTAATTTGCGTTTGCATTTTTATTCCCATTTGCATTTGCATATGCGATCGCGTTTACATTGGCATTTGCAGTTGTAGTTACGTTTGATTTCCATTTGCATTCTTTTTTGCATTTTCATTTGCATTGTGCTAGCATTTATATTCGCATTTGTTCCGGCATTCAAATTTTAGTTTGGATCTGATCTTTATCTATGTTTGCCTTTGTATTCACACTCGCATTGGCATTTGCGTTCGCTTATGAACTTGCATTGGCATTTGCATTCTGTTTGCAACTGCGTTTCCATCCACATTTGCATTTGCGTTCACATTTGCATTTGCGATTGCACTCGCATCCGCGTTTGTGTCTGCATTTACATTGCATTGTCGTTTTCATCTTCATTTGCATCAGCGTTTGCAGGAACATTTACGTCCGCGTTTGTAGTTGCGTCAGCTGTTGCATATGCGCTTGCATTTGCAATTGCGTATGTATTTCCATATATATTTGCATTCGCGTTTGAGATTGCATTTAAATTAACATTTGCCTTTCCACTATGTTTGAAACTGAGTCTACATTTGCATTTACGTTTGCATTTAAATTTAGAAATGCTTTTGCACTTACATTTGCATTTGTGTTTGCATTTACACCCGCAATTGCATTGCAGTTTGCGTTTACATCTGCATCTACGTTTGCATTTACTTTTGCCTTAGCGTTTGCGTTTACATTAACATTTGTCTTCGCATTCGTGTTTGCATTTGCATGTCATATACATTTGCATTTGCATTTGCATTTGCTTTTGCACTTGCATTTGCATTCATATTCGCATATGCGTCTGCTTTTATATTTGATTTGCGCTAGCAATTACTTTTGTCTTGGTCTCGGTCTTGGTCTCGGTCTCGGTCTCCTCGGTCTCGGTCTTGGTCTCCTCGGTCTCGGTCTTGGTCTCGGTCTTGGTCTTGGTCTTGGTCTTGGTCTTGGTCTCGGTCTCGGTCTCGGTCTCGGTCTTCTCGGTCTTCTCGGTCTCGGTCTCCTCGGTCTCGTTCTTGCTCTCGGTCTCGGTCTTGGTCTCGGTCTCTTCGGTCTCGGTCTCCTCGGTCTTGGTCTTGGTCTTGGTCTTGGTCTTGGTCTTGGTCTCGGTCTTGGTCTCGGTTTTGGTCTCGGTCTCGGTCTCTTCGGTCTCGGTCTCCTCGGTCTCGGTCTTGGTCTCGGTCTTGGTCTTGGTCTCGGTCTAGGTCTTGGTCTCGGTCTCGGTCTCGGTCTCGGTCTCGGTCTCCTCGGTCTCGGTCTTGGTCTCGGTCTTGGTCTCGGTCTCGGTCTCTTCGGTCTCGGTCTCCTCGGTCTCGGTCTTGGTCTTGGTCTCGCTCTTGATCTCGGTCTTGGTCTCGGTCTCGGTCTCCTCGGTCTCGGTTTCCTCGGTCTCGGTCTCCTCGGTCTTGGTCTCCTCGGTCTCCTCGGTCTCCTCGGTCCCCTCGGTCTCGGTCTTGGTCTCGGTCTTGGTCTTGGTCTCGGTCCGAGACCAAGTCTTAAATTTTTTTTGACCAAAAGTTTTTTTTCAAAAACTTTTTTGATCAAATTTTTTCGACCAAAATTTTTTTGTCCAAAAATTTTTTTGACCAAAATTTTTTTGACTAAAGTTTTTTCCAAAAATTTTTTTGACCAAATTTTTTTGTCCTAAAATTTTTTTGACCAAAATTTTTTTTCCTAAAATTTTTTTGTCCTAAAATTTTTTTGACCAAAATTTTTTTTCTCAACATTTTTTTGACCAAAAATTTTTTTGTCCTAAAATTTTTTTGACCAAAATTTTTTTGACCAAAATTTTTTTCCAAAAATTTTTTTAACCAAATTTTTTTTTCCTAAAATTTTTTTGACCAAAATTTTTTTTCTCAACATTTTTCTGACCAAAAATTTTTTTGTTCAAAAATTTTTTTGTCCAAAAATTTATTTGACTAAAAATTTTTTTCCCAAAATTTTTTTGACCAAAAATTTTTTTGACCAAAATTTTTTTGACCAAAATTTTTTTGACCAAAAATTTTTTTCCAAAATTTTTTTGACCAAAAATTTTTTTCCCAAAATTTTTGGACCAAATTTTTTTTGAGCAAAAAAGTAAAAAATAATTTTACTGAAAATTTTGTGTTAGAGATCAGTTAAAAATTTTTTGGACCAAAATTTTTCGGAACAAAATTTTTTTGACCAACATTTTTTGGACCAAATTTTTTTGACCAAAAATTTTTTTCCAAAAATTTTTTTCCAAAAATTTTTTTCCAAAAATTTTTTTCCAAAAATTTTTTTGACCAAATTTTTTCGACCAAAATTTTTTTGACCAAATTTTTTCGACCAAAATTTTTTTGACCAAAATTTTTTTGACCAATTTTTTTTTCCTAAAATTTTTTTGACCAAAAATTTTTTTGTCCAAAAATTTATTTGACTAAAAATTTTTTTCCCAAAATTTTTTTGACCAAAAATTTTTTTGACCAAAATTTTTTTGACCAAAATTTTTTTGACCAAAAATTTTTTTCCAAAATTTTTTTGACCAAAAATTTTTTTCCCAAAATTTTTGGACCAAATTTTTTTTGAGCAAAAAAGTAAAAAATAATTTTACTGAAAATTTTGTGTTAGAGATCAGTTAAAAATTTTTTGGACCAAAATTTTTCGGAACAAAATTTTTTTGACCAACATTTTTTGGACCAAATTTTTTTGACCAAAAATTTTTTTCCAAAAATTTTTTTGACCAAATTTTTTCGACCAAAATTTTTTTGACCAAATTTTTTCGACCAAAATTTTTTTGACCAAAATTTTTTTGACCAATTTTTTTTTCCTAAAATTTTTTTGATCAAAAGTTTTTTTCCAAAAACTTTTTTGACCAAATTTTTTCGACCAAAATTTTTTTGACCAAAATTTTTTCGACCAAAATTTTTTTGACAAATTTTTTTTCCTAAAATTTTTTTGACCAAAATTTTTTTTGACCAAAAATTTTTTTGACCAAAATTTTTTTGACTAAAAAGTTTTTTCCAAAAATTTTTTTGACCAAATTTTTTTGTCCTAAAATTTTTTTGACTAAAATTTTTTTTCCCAAAATTTTTTTGACCAAAAATTTTTTTGACCAAAATTTTTTTGACCAAAAATTTTTTTGACCAAAATTTTTTTGACTAAAAAGTTTTTTCCAAAAATTTTTTTGACCAAATTTTTTTGTCCTAAAATTTTTTTGACCAAAATTTTTTGACCAAAAATTTTTTGACCAAAATTTTTTTGACCGAAAATTTTTTTCCAAAAATTTTTTTGACCAAATTTTTTCGACCAAAATTTTTTTGACCAAATTTTTTTCCAAAAATTTTTTTGACCAAATTTTTTCGACCAAAATTTTTTTGACCAAATTTTTTTTTCCTAAAATTTTTTTGACCAAAATTTTTTTTGATCAAAAGTTTTTTTCCAAAAACTTTTTTGACCAAATTTTTTTGTCCAAATTTTTTTTGACTAAAAAGTTTTTTTCAAAAATTTTTTTGACCTAAAATTTGTTTGACCAAAATTTTTTTTCCCAAAATTTTTTTGACCAAAAATTTTTTTGACCAAAATTTTTTTGACCAAAAATTTTTCGACCAAAATTTTTTTGTCCAAAAATTTTTTTGACCCAAATTTTTTTGGCCAAAAATTTTTTACCACAAAATGTTTTAACCTAAATTTTTTTGACCAAATTTATTCTGACCTAAAGTTTTTTTCCAAAATTTTTTTGACCAAAAATTTTTTTGACCGAAATTTTTTTGACCAAAAATTTTTTTCCAAAAATTTTTTTGACCAAATTTTTTTGACCAAATTTTTTGACCAAATTTTTTTTGACCAAAATTTTTTTGACCAAATTTTTTTTCCTAAAATTTTTTTGACCAAAATTTTTTTGACCAAAATTTTTTTGACCAAATTTTTTTTTCTTAAAATTTTTTTGTCCAAAATTTTTTTCCCAACATTTTTCCGACCAAAAATTTTTTTGACCAAAAATTTTTTGTCCAAAAATTTTTTTGACCAAATTTTTTTGACCAAATTTTTTGACCAAATTTTTTTTGACAAAAATTTTTTGACCAAATTTTTTTTTCCTAAAAATTTTTTTGACCAAATTTTTTTGACCAAATTTTTTTTTCCTAAATTTTTTCCAAAATTTTTTTGACCAAATTTTTTTGACTAAAATTTTTTTTTCCAAAAATTTTTTTGACCAAATTTTTTTTCTTAAAATTTTTTTGACCAAAAGTTTTTTTTCAAAAA
>NW_020539724.1:28293927-28295940 GCF_003426905.1 Ctenocephalides felis | reverse complement strand
TTTTGATCAAAAAAAATTTTGGTCAAAAAAAATTTTAGGAAAAAAAATTTGGTCAAAAAATTTTGGTCGAAAAAATTTTTGGTCAAAAAATTTTTGGAAAAAAATTTGGTCAAAAAAATTTTGTCGAAAAAATTTGGTCAAAAAAATTTTTGGAAAAAATTTTCGGTCAAAAAAATTTTGGTCAAAAAATTTTTGGTCAAAAAATTTTGGTCAAAAAATTTTAGGACAAAAAAATTTGGTCAAAAAAATTTTTGGAAAAAACTTTTTAGTCAAAAAAATTTTGGTCAAAAAAATTTTTGGTCAAAAAAATTTTGGTCAAAAAAATTTTTGGTCAAAAAAATTTTGGGAAAAAAAATTTTAGGACAAAAAAATTTGGTCAAAAAAATTTTTGGAAAAAACTTTTTAGTCAAAAAAATTTTGGTCAAAAAAATTTTTGGACAAAAAAATTTTTGGTCAGAAAAATGTTGGGAAAACAAATTTTCGGAAAAAAACATTTGGTCAAAAAAATTTTGGTCAAAAAAAATTTTGGTCAAAAAAATTTTAGGAAAAAAAATTGGTCAAAAAAATTTGGTCGAAAAATTTTGGTCAAAAAAATTTTGGTCGAAAAAATTTTGTCAAAAAAGTTTTTGGAAAAAACTTTTGATCAAAAAAATTTTAGGAAAAAAAATTGGTCAAAAAAATTTTGGTCAAAAAATTTTGGTCGAAAAAATTTGGTCAAAAAAATTTTGGTCGAAAAAATTTGGTCAAAAAAATTTTTGGAAAAAAATTTTTGGTCAAAAAAATTTGGTCCAAAAATGTTGGTCAAAAAAATTTGTTCCGAAAAATTTTTGGTCCAAAAATTTTTAACTGATCTCTAACACAAAATTTTCAGTAAAATTATTTTTTACTTTTTTGCTCAAAAAAAATTTGGTCCAAAAATTTTGGGAAAAAAATTTTTGGTCAAAAAATTTTGGTCAAAAAAATTTTGGTCAAAAAAATTTTGGTCAAAAAAATTTGGGAAAAAATTTTTAGTCAAATAAATTTTTGGACAAAAAAATTTTTGGTCAAAAAAATTTTAGGAAAAAAAATTGGTCAAAAAAATTTTGGTCAAAAAAATTTTGGTCGAAAAAATTTGGTCAAAAAAATTTTGGTCGAAAAAATTTGGTCAAAAAAATTTTTGGAAAAAAATTTTTGGAAAAAAATTTTTGGAAAAAAATTTTTGGAAAAAAATTTTTGGTCAAAAAATTTGGTCCAAAAATGTTGGTCAAAAAATTTTTGTTCCGAAAAATTTTGGTCCAAAAAATTTTTAACTGATCTCTAACACAAAATTTTCAGTAAAATTATTTTTTACTTTTTTGCTCAAAAAAAATTTGGTCCAAAATTTTGGGAAAAAAATTTTTGGTCAAAAAAATTTTGGAAAAAAATTTTTGGTCAAAAAAATTTTGGTCAAAAAAATTTTGGTCAAAAAAATTTTGGTCAAAAAAATTTTGGGAAAAAAATTTTTAGTCAAATAAATTTTTGGACAAAAAAATTTTTGGTCAAAAAAATTTTTGGTCAGAAAAATGTTGAGAAAAAAAATTTTGGTCAAAAAAATTTTAGGAAAAAAAAATTTGGTTAAAAAAATTTTTGGAAAAAAATTTTGGTCAAAAAATTTTGGTCAAAAAATTTTTGGTCAAAAAAATTTTAGGACAAAAAATTTTTGGTCAAAAAAATGTTGAGAAAAAAAATTTTGGTCAAAAAATTTTAGGACAAAAAAATTTTAGGAAAAAAATTTTGGTCAAAAAAAAATTTAGGACAAAAAAATTTGGTCAAAAAAATTTTTGGAAAAAACTTTAGTCAAAAAAATTTGGTCAAAAAAAATTTTGGACAAAAAAATTTTGGTCGAAAAAATTTGATCAAAAAAGTTTTTGAAAAAAAACTTTTGGTCAAAAAAATTTTAAGACTTGGTCTCGGACCGAGACCAAGACCAAGACCGAGACCAAGACCGAGACCGAGGGGACCGAGGAGACCGAGGAGACCGAGGAGACCAAGACC
>NW_020539724.1:28286427-28288927 GCF_003426905.1 Ctenocephalides felis | reverse complement strand
GGAGACCGAGACCGAGACCAAGACCAAGACCGAGACCAAGACCAAGACCGAGCAGACCGAGACCGAGACCGAGACCAAGACCGAGGAGACCGAGGAGGCCGAGACCAAGACCGAGGAGACCGAGACCAAGAGAGGAGACCGAGACCGAAACCAAGACCGAGACCGAGGAGACCGAGACCGAGAACGAGACCGAGACCAAGACCGAGACCAAGACCGAGGAGACCGAGGAGACCGAGACCAAGACCAAGACCGAGCAGACCGAGACCGAGACCGAGACCAAGACCGAGGAGACCGAGGAGGCCGAGACCAAGACCGAGGAGACCGAGACCAGACTGAGGAGACCGAGACCGAAACCAAGACCGAGACCGAGGGGAGACCGAGACCGAGAACGAGACCGAGACCAAGACCGAGACCAAGACCGAGGAGACCGAGGAGACCGAGACCAAGACCAAGACCGAGCAGACCGAGACCGAGACCGAGACCAAGACCGAGACCAAGACCAAGACCAAGACCAAGACCAAGACCGAGACCAAGACCAAGACCCAGACCGAGACCGAGACCGAGACCAAGACCAAGACCCAGACAAAGACCAAGACCGAGACCAAGACCGAGACCGAGGAGACCGAGGAGACCAAAACCGAGACCAAGACCGAGGAGACCAAGACCGAGGAGACCGAGACCGAGGAGACCGAGACCGAGACCAAGACCGAGACCAAGACCAAGACCGAGACCAAGACCGAGACCGAGGAGACCGAGACCGAAGAGACCGAGACCGAGACCAAGACCGAGACCAAGACCGAGACCAAGACCAAGACCAAGACCGAGACCAAGACCAAGACCGAGACCAAGACCGAGACCGAGGAGAGCGAAGAGACCGAAACCGAGACCAAGACCGAGGAGACCAAGACCGAGGAGACCGAGACCGAGGAGACCGAGACCGAGACCAAGACCGAGACCAAGACCGAGACCAAGACCGAGACCAAGACCGAGACCGAGAGACCGAGACCGAAGAGACCGAGACCGAGACCAAGACCGAGACCAAGACCGAGACCAAGACCAAGACCAAGACCAAGACCAAAGACCGAGACCAAGACCGAGACCAAGACCGAGACCAAGACCGAGACCGAGAGCAAGAACGAGACCGAGGAGACCGAGACCGAGAAGACCGAGACCGAGACCGAGACCGAGACCAAGACCAAGGCCAAGACCAAGACCGAGACCAAGACCGAGACCGAGGAGACCAAGACCGAGACCGAGGAGACCGAGACCGAGACCGAGACCGAGACCGAGACAAGACCGAGACCAAGACCGAGACCAAGACCAAGACCGAGACCAAGACCAAGACCGAGACCAAGACCGAGACCGAGGAGACCGAGGAGACCGAAACCGAGACCAAGACCGAGGAGACCAAGACCGAGGAGACCGAGACCGAGGAGACCGAGACCGAGACCAGGACCGAGACCAAGAGCGAGACCAAGACCAAGACCGAGACCGAGGAACCGAGACCGAAGAGACCGAGACCGAGACCAAGACCGAGACCGAGGAGACCAAGACCGAGACCAAGACCAAGACCGAGACTAAGACCAAGACCGAGACCAAGACCGAGGAGACCAAGACCGAGGAGACCGAGACCGAGGGAGACCAAGACCGGAGACCAAGACCGAGACCGAGACCGAGACCAAGACCGAGACCAAGACCAAGACCGAGACCAAGACCGAGACCGAGGAGACCGAGACGAAGACCGAGACCGAGGAGACCGAGACCGAGACCGAGACCAAGACCGAGACCAAGACCGAGACCAAGACCGAGACCAAGACCAAGACCGAGACCAAGACCAAGACCAAGACCGAGACCAAGACCAAGACCGAGACCAAGACCGAGACCGAGGAGACCGAGGAGACGAGGAGAGCGAGGAGACCGAAACCGAGACCAAGACCGAGAGACCAAGACCGAGGAGACCGAGACCGAGACCAAGACCGAGACCAAGACCGAGACCAAGACCAAGACCGAGACCAAGACCGAGACCGAGGAGACCGAGACCGAAGAGACCGACCGAGACCAAGACCGAGACCAAGACCGAGACCAAGACCAAGACCAAGACCAAGACCAAGACCAAGACCGAGACCAAGACCAAGACCAAGACCGAGACCAAGACGGAGACCAAGACCGAGACCAAGACCGAGACCGAGAGCAAGAACGAGACCGAGGAGACCGAGACCGAGAAGACCGAGACCGAGACCGAGACCGAGACCAAGACCAAGACCAAGACCAAGACCGAGACCAAGACCGAGACCGAGGAGACCAAGACCGAGACCGAGGAGACCGAGACCGAGACCAAGACCGAGACCGAGACCAGACCAAGACCAAGACCGAGACCAAACGAGACCGAGACCGAGGAGACCGAGACCGAGACCAAGACCGAGACCGAGACCAAGACCAAGACCAAGACCGAGACCAAGACCGAGACCGAGGAGACCGAGACCAAGACCAAGACCAAGAC
>NW_020539724.1:28276545-28279045 GCF_003426905.1 Ctenocephalides felis | reverse complement strand
TTGACCGAATTTTTTTGTCCTAAAATTTTTTTGACTAAAGTTTTTTCCAAAAATTTTTTTGGCCTAAAATTTTTTTGACCAAAAATTTTTTTGACCGAATTTTTTTATCCTAAAATTTTTTTGACCGAATTTTTTTGTCCTAAAATTTTTTTGACCAAAATTTTTTTCCTAAAATTTTTTTTCCCGACATTTTTCTGACCAAAAATTTTTTTGTCCTAAAATTTTTTTGACTAAAATTTTTTTCCCAAAATTTTTTTGACCAAAAATTTTTTTGACCAAAATTTTTTTGACGAAAATTTTTTTGTCCAAAAATTTTTTTACAAAAATTTTTTTCCCAAAATTTTTTTCTCAAAATTTTTTTCTCAAAATTTTTGGACCAAAATTTTTTTGTGAAAAAAAGTAAAAAATAATTTTACTGAAAATTTTGTGTTAGAGGTTAAGAGTTAAAAATTTTTTGGAAAATTTTTTGACCAAAAATTTTTTTCCAAAATTTTTTTTGACCACATTTTTTTTTACCAAATTTTTTTGACCAAAGTTTTATGGACCAAAGTTTTTTTGACCAAAATTTTTTTGACCAAAAATTTTTTTCCAAAAATTTTTTTGACGAAAAATGTTTTGACCAAAATTTTTTTGACCAAAAATTTTTTTACAAATTTTTTTTGACCAAATTTTTTTGACCAAAAATTTTTTTCCAAAAATTTTTTCCCCAAAATTTTTTTGACCAAAATTTTTTTTTCAAAAATTTTTATGACCAAAATTGTTTTGACCAAAATTTTTTTGACCAAAATTGTTTTGACCAAAATTTTTATCCAAAATTTTTTTTGACCAAATTTTTTTTGACCAAATTTTTTTGACCAATTTTTTTTTGACCAAAATTTTTTTGACTAAAAAGTTTTTTCCAAAAATTTTTTTGACCGAATTTTTTTATCCTAAAATTTTTTTGATCAAAATTTTTTTTCCCAAAATTTTTTTTCCCCAAAATTTTTTTGACCAAAATTTTTTTGACCAAAAATTTTTTTTCAAAAATTTTTTTGACCAAAATTTTTTGGACCAAAAATTTTTTTACAAAAATTTTTTTGATCAAAATTGTTTTGACCAAAATTTTTTTGACCAAAAATTTTTTTCCCAAAATTTTTTTGATCAAAATTGTTTTGACCAAAATTTTTTTGACCAAAAATTTTTTTCCCAAAATTTTTTTGACCAAAATTTTTTTGACCAAAATTTTTTTGACCAAAATTTTTTGGACCAAAAATTTTTTTCCCAAATTTTTTTGACCAAAATTTTTTTGACCAAATTTTTTTGACCAAAATTTTTTTGACCAAAATTTTTTTGACAAAAATTTTTTTGACCAAAAATTTTTTTCCAAATTTTTTTTTGACCAAATATTTTTTTTACCAAATTTTTTTGATCAAAAATTTTTTTCCAAAAATTTTTTCCCCAAAATTTTTTTGACCAAAATTTTTTTCCCCAAAATTTTTTTGACCAAATTTTTTTTGACCAAAAATTTTTTTTCAAAAATTTTTTTGACCAAAAATTTTTTTCCCAAAATTTTTTGGACCAAAATTTTTCGGACCAAAATTTTTTTGACCAAAAATTTTTTACAAAAATTTTTTTGATCAAAATTGTTTTGACCAAAATTTTTTTGACCAAAAATTTTTTTCCCAAAATTTTTTTGACCAAAATTTTTTTGACCAAAAATTTTTTTCCCAAAATTTTTCGGACCAAAATTTTTTTGACCAACATTTTTTGGACCAAATTTTTTTCCCAAAATTTTTTTGGCCAAAAATTTTTTTCCAGAATTTTTTTTCCCAAAATTTTTTTGACCAAAATTTTTTTGACCAAAAATTTTTTTTCAAAAATTTTTTTGACCAAAATTTTTTTGACCAAAATTGTTTTGACCAAAATTTTTTTGACCAAATTTTTTTCCCAAAATTTTTTTGACCAAAATTTTTTTGACCAAAATTTTTTGTCCAAAATTTTTTTGACCAAAAATTTTTTTGACCAAAAATTTTTGACCAAAATTTTTTTGACCAAAAATTTTTTTCCAGAAATTTTTTTCCCAAAATTTTTTTCCCAAAATTTTTTTCCCAAAATTTTTTTGACTAAAATTTTTTTGACCAAAAATTTTTTTTCAAAAATTTTTTTGACCAAAAATTTTTTGACCAAAAATTTTTTTCCCAAAATTTTTTTGACCAAAATTTTTTTGACCAAAAATTTTTTTACAAAAATTTTTTTGATCAAAATTGTTTTGACCAAAAATTTTTTGGACCAAAATTTTTCGGACCAAAATTTTTTTGACCAAAATTTTTTTTCAAAAATTTTTTTGACCAAAATTGTTTTGACCAAAATTGTTTTGACCAAAATTTTTTTGACCAAATTTTTTTTGACCAAAATTTTTTTGACTAAAATTTTTTTGACCAAAAATTTTTTTCCAATTTTTTTTTGACCAAATTTTTTTGACCAAAAATTTTTTTCCAAAAATTTTTTCCACAAAATTTTT
>NW_020539724.1:28260423-28275545 GCF_003426905.1 Ctenocephalides felis | reverse complement strand
TTTGGTCAAAAAAATTTGGTCAAAAAAATTTTGGTCAAAAAAATTTCGGTCAAAAAAATTTTTGGTCAAAAAAATTTTGGAAAAAAACTTTAGGTCAGAATAAATTTGGTTTATAAAAATTAAATAAAAAATTTGAAAAAAAATTGAATAAAAATTTTTTTCCAAATTTTTTTTTGACCAAATTTTTTTTATCAAAAATTTTTTTCCAAAAATTTTTTCCCCAAAATTTTTTTGACCAAAATTTTTTTGACCAAAAATTTTTTTTCAAAAATTTTTTTGACCAAAATTGTTTTGACCAAAATTTTTTGAACAAAATTTTTTTTCAAAAAAAATTTTTTTGACCAAAATTTTTTTGACCAAAATTTTTTTTCCCAAAATTTTTTTGACCAAATTTTTTTTGACCAAATTGTTTTGACCAAAATTTTTTTGACCAAAAATTTTTTTCCCAAAATTTTTTTGACCAAAATTTTTTTGACCAAAAATTTTTTTCCCAAAATTTTTTGGACCAAAATTTTTCGGACCAAAATTTTTTTGACCAAAAATTTTTTTACAAAAATTTTTTTGATCAAAATTGTTTTGACCAAAATTTTTTTGACCAAAAATTTTTTTCCCAAAATTTTTTTGACCAAAATTTTTTTGACCAAAAATTTTTTTCCCAAAATTTTTCGGACCAAAATTTTTTTGACCAACATTTTTTGGACCAAATTTTTTTGACCAAAATTTTTTTGACCAAAAATTTTTTTCCAGAAATTTTTTTCCCAAAATTTTTTTGACCAAAATTTTTTTGACCAAAAATTTTTTTTCAAAAATTTTTTTGACCAAAAATTTTTTTGACCAAAATTTTTTTGACCAAAATTTTTTTGACCAAAAATTTTTTTCAAAATGTTTTAACCTAAATTTTTTTGACCAAATTTATTCTGACCTAAAGTTTTTTTCCAAAATTTTTTTGACCGAAATTTTTTTGACCAAAAATTTTTTGTCCAAAAATTTTTTTGACCAAATTTTTTTGACCAAATTTTTTTGACCAAATTTTTTTTGACAAAAATTTTTTTGACCAAATTTTTTTTTCCTAAAATTTTTTGACCAAATTTTTTTTGACCAAATTTTTTTTTCCTAAAATTTTTTTCCAAAATTTTTTTGACCAAATTTTTTTGACCAAAATTTTTTTGACCAAAAATTTTTTTCCAAAATTTTTTTTGACCAAATTTTTTTTGACCAAAATTTTTTTGACCAAATTTTTTTGACCAAAATTTTTTTCCAATTTTTTTTTTGACCAAATTTTTTTGACCAAAATTTTTTTCCAAAATTTTTTCCACAAAATTTTTTTGACCAAAATTTTTTTGACCAAAAATTTTTTTCAAAAATTTTTTGACCAAATTTGTTTTGACCAAAATTTTTTTCACCAAAAATTTTTTGACAAAATTTTTTATCCTAAAATTTTCTTGACCAAAATTTTTTTTCCCAAAATTTTTTTTCAAAATCTTTTTGACCAAATTTTTTTTTCCAAAAATTTTTTTCCCAAAATTATTGGACCAAAATTTTTTTGAGTAATATTAACTTTACTTTTAATTAACTTTAAGAGAATTTATTCTGACCTAAAGTTTTTTTCCAAAATTTTTTTGACCAAAAATTTTTTTGACCAAAAATTTTTTGACCAATTTTTTTTCCTAAAATTTTTTTGACCAAAATTTTTTTTGACCAAAATTTTTCGACCAAATGTTTTTTTCCGAAAATTTGTTTTCCCAACATTTTTCTGACCAAAAATTTTTTTGTCCAAAAATTTTTTTGACCAAAATTTTTTTGTATAAAAAGTTTTTTCCAAAAATTTTTTTGACCAAATTTTTTTGTCCTAAAATTTTTTTGACTAAAATTTTTTTTCCCAAAATTTTTTTGGCCAAAAATTTTTTACCACAAAATGTTTTAACCTAAATTTTTTTGACCAAATTTATTCTGACCTAAAGTTTTTTTCCAAAATTTTTTTGACCAAAAATTTTTTTGACCGAAATTTTTTTGACCAAAAATTTTTTTCCAAAAATTTTTTTGACCAAATTTTTTTGACCAAATTTTTTTTTTTTTTTTTTTTTTTTTTTATTTTATTTTTATTCTGCAATCTATAAAAATAATTATATTTAGCAGAGAATGCTGACAAGTGTTTACAATTGGTTGTTTACAAATTAGCACATACGCCCAGTGGTGTATCTACTATAGTTAATATATAAAAAAGAAAAAACTAAAGACAAGTATAGAGAAAAAAAAATATAAATATAAAAATAAACTATAATAAATCTCGAGGTATTTTCCTTTTGAGCCTGGTCGGCTGGCCTTCCTGGTATAAGTTGCATGCTAGTTGGTTTGGATGTGCGTCAATTCTATTCTTATAATTACAGGCAAACATTGATATATGTTCTTGAATTGTAGGTATACCCGTGTCTTTGTGGAGAATCCATGTTGGCGTGTAGTGAGGAGCGTTTAATATTTGCCGCAGGAATTTGTTTTGTGCTCGTTGTATTATGTTTAAATTGCTCTTTTTAGCAGTACCCCAAAGTTGTAATCCGTAGGTCCACACGGGTTTGATCACAGCCTTATATATAAGTAATTTGTTGTAAGTTGATAATTCTGATTTTCTGTTTAAGAGCCAATAATAATTTTTGAAGATTAGATCTATTTGTTGTTTTTTGTTCTTTATGTGTACTTTCCAGTTGAGTTTCCTATCTAAGTGAATGCCGAGATACTTTATTGATTCTTTGGACGGAATAATTTCATCGTTGAGTACAACTGCTGGGCAAGTTTGGGTGCGAAGCGTGAAAGTTATATGGACTGATTTTGTGCTATTTACTTCTATCCTCCACAACGAAAACCATTTCTCAGCTAAGCTGAGATGGTGCTGAAGGCTGTTGGAAGCTGCAGTCGGATCTTTGTTTGTGGCGATGATGCACGTATCATCAGCAAATGTGGCTAAACTCGTGTCAGTTGAAGTTGGAAAATCAGCTGTAAAAATTAAAAATAGTGTTGGGGCGAGGACACTCCCTTGAGGCACTCCAGAATTAATTTCGGTAATATTTGAGTCCGTATCGGCGATGCTGACAAAAAAGTTTCTATTTTGTAAATAGGATTTTATTAATAGGAATAAAGAATCTGGTAAACATCTTTTAACTTTATACATTAATCCGGTATGCCATACTTTGTCAAATGCCTGCTTGAGATCCAAAAAAGCCGCAGAACAGTACTCTTTATTATGCAGCGCATTGTTAATTACGTTTATTATTCTGTGAACTTGCTCAATTGTTGAATGTTTGTCGCGAAACCCAAATTGATGGTTCGGAATAAAACTTTGTTCTTGTAGGATTATTTTAATCCGTTGAAGAATTAGCTTTTCAAATATTTTCGATATGCAAGACAATAAACTTATCGGCCGGTAGGAAGATAATAGATAAGGGTCTTTACCTGGTTTCACTATAAGGATTATTTTAGCTCTTTTCCAAGACTGCGGAAAAGTTTTCATTCTCAGTATAGAGTTATATATTATTGTGAGCATTCTAATAGCTTTTCTTGGAAGTTCTTTAAGCATTTTAATAGAAATCCGGTCTGGTCCAGGTGATTTTCTAGAATTTGCTTTTGCAATTTCTTGGGTTACTTCAGCCGCAGTAAAACGATTAACATCATGAGTCACTAGCGACGGTGAATCCTGAAGAAAATCATAAATGAATTGTTCATCATTAGAGTTGCATTTACGTGAAAATGGCTGAAATGTGAGGCGCAGGTGTTCGGCGAATGCATTAGTTTTTTCTTCTGGACTTCTTGCCCATGAACCGTCTGTTTTTCTTAAAGGAGGAATTGGTACAATTGGTCTTTTCAATTTTTTGGTTGCTTTCCAAAGAGAATAATTTGTTTCACTACTTGCAGAAAGATTATGTAAGTAGTTTTCAAAAGAAACATTTTTATAATTTATTATTAAATTTTTCAGGTCTCTGCATGCACTGTTAAATTTTCTTTTATCTTCCGGTGATCTAGTTATTTGCCAAATTCTTCTTAATTTCCTTTTCTGTGCAATGATTTTTTTAATATCTATGGGCACAGAGTGACTGTGATTGTGATTTAGAATAGGAGTCGATATTTTAGCTGCTGCAATTAATGTATTTGTGAAGTTGTTGATACCGATATTCAAATCATTCTCACTTTTTAATGGAATATTACAGTTAATGGTGTCTTCGATGTATTCTTGGAAAAGAAGCCAATCGGTAAATTTGTTTGTAAGCGAACTCATGACTTTGGTTGGAGTATTAGTGGAGTATTTAAGAATTACTGGTGAATGATCAGAACTGAGATCCAGACTTGAAATTATTTCAACACTCTCGTTTTTAATATTTTTGGCTACAAAAAAATCGAGGAGGTCTGGAATTTTGTTCAAATCAGTTGGCCAGTATGTGGGCTCACCCGTAGAAAATGTCCGAAGATTATTATTATTTATTGTATTATACAATTGACGGCCTCTAGGTGTTATTAGTCTAGATCCCCAAAATGTGTGCTTTGCGTTATAATCACCTCCCGCAATAAACAAATTTCCAAGGCTGGTAAAAAAAGTTGTAAACTGATTTTCAGTAATAATGTGCCTTGGCGGACAATAGATTGCCGATACTGTAATTTTGTGAGTCATTAGGTCAATTAAAACATTTGTCGATTGTATGTAGTCAGTATGAAAAGGTTCTGTCTCGTAATGTCTTATGTTTGACTTTATGATAATGGCAGTGCCACCGTGAGGTCTGTCGTCCGGGTGATTTGTGGTATATGTGTGATAATTAGGAAAACGAATATTGTGATTTGTCTCGGTAAAATGCGTCTCGGAAATTAGCATAATGTCTACGTCATTGGTAGTTAAAAATTGTTTGAGTTCATGGACATGATTGCTCAAGCCGTTCGAGTTCCATATGCAAATTGTTAGTTGCATAGACATAATTATTTTTTATTAGATAAAATTGTTGTTAGTAAATTAAGCATTATGCCCATTTGTTCTGTCAATATTTTAATCATGTTTTTAAGTTCTGTTAAGTCATTACATTTATTGTTAGTATTGTTTTCAGAGTTACTATTGTTTATTGAGTTCGTTGAGTCAGTAGGTAAAGTTGTGTTGTTTCTAGTAATATTGGAGTAAGTTACGCCCGGTCTTAAAGTAGCATTTGGTTTTAAATTTTGCACATTACTTGTTTTCTGACGTAATGAAGTGTTTTTTTTTTTCAATATATTCTTTATAGACGTGACAGCCTTTATAGTTAGCAGGGTGATTTTCATTACAAAGGACACACTTCACTTGGTCGACCTTTTTTTCCCACTTGCATTTTTCTGTCAAGTGATCTTGAGCGCATTTAACGCATCTGGGGGTGCGGTGGCAATAATTTCTGGTATGACCATACCTTTGGCAGCGAGTGCACTGAACAATTTCTCTAGAGAACCTCTTTGCCTCTATTTCTACTTTAGTTTTATATAAAAAATCAATTTTATAAAAATCTTTATTATTAGGCTGTTGTTCAAGCTCAATTAAAAACATGTTCAGAGGGAATTTTGAGATTCTGCTTTTAATGTTCTCAATACGAACGACTTTGTGACCTAACTGTTGTATTTCATTTTTGAGCATATCTGTATCCGTGCTGAAATGTAGGTTTTTAACCACTATTTTGAACGTTCTTTTACATTTCTCCTGGAAAGAATGCATTTGAGTACCCCTCTCTTTCAGAAGTTTGAGAATTTTATTGTAAAGTTTAGCATTATCAAGATTAACTCTAACCCTAGTTTCGTCAATAACTTTTATTTGATAAAGATTTTTTGCTTCACATTCTAAGAGTTGAGCTAATGGTTTGATATCACGTACCTCATGTATAAAAATTGGCGGCGGTCTGTTAACTGGGCTGCATTTATCACTCGAGTCTTCGGTATTAGGATTAGCTAAAACTTCATATATATTGCTTGTGGGAGTTGGGTTTAGCCAGTAGTTCGAATTTGAAGATGTTTTTTTGCATGTTGATTCTTCATTTAAATTTCTTTTGAATTTTTTGTTTCTTACTTCAAACCATTCTGAATCCTTACTGGTGGTTGCTTCTTGATTAAATTCATTTAGGGAAATTGAGTCATTTTTCTGATGTAAAGAATCTTCTTCAACAATATCTGTATTAGACCTCTTATACTTGTTAGCACTCGTATAGACCTTTTTCGGTTTGACTGGGGAGCATTCTAAATCCATCTGATCGGTATCCGTATTTAAAATTTTTGACATTTTCAAGTAAAAGTTATTAATTCCCCCGTAGGGGAATATTTCTCTATTACGTACTCACACAGGAATGTTTCTATTCAAATTTTTAGACCAAAATCATAAAATTCCTGCAAGTTATTTGCAAATTTAATAAATTTAATATTTCTCAGTATTATGAATGTCACAATATTTTGTTTTTAGATATTCGGAAATTTTGTGACCAAATTTTTTGACCAAATTTTTTTTGACCAAAATTTTTTTGACCAAATTTTTTTTCCTAAAATTTTTTTGACCAAAATTTTTTTGACCAAATTTTTTTTTCTTAAAATTTTTTTGTCCAAAATTTTTTTCCCAACATTTTTCCGACTAAAAATTTTTTTGACCAAAAATTTTTTGTCCAAAAATTTTTTTGACCAAATTTTTTTGACCAAATTTTTTTGACCAAATTTTTTTTGACAAAAATTTTTTTGACCAAATTTTTTTTTCCTAAAATTTTTTTGACCAAATTTTTTTTTCCTAAAATTTTTTTCCAAAAATTTTTTTGACCAAATTTTTTTTGACCAATTTTTTTCCAAAAATTTTTTTGACCAAATTTTTTTTTCTTAAAATTTTTTTGACCAAAAGTTTTTTTTCAAAAACTTTTTTGATCAAATTTTTTCGACCAAAATTTTTTTGTCCAAAAATTTTTTTGACCAAAATTTTTTTGACTAAAGTTTTTTCCAAAAATTTTTTTGACCAAATTTTTTTGTCCTAAAATTTTTTTGACCAAAATTTTTTTTCCTAAAATTTTTTTGTCCTAAAATTTTTTTGATCAAAATTTTTTTTCTCAACATTTTTTTGACCAAAAATTTTTTTGTCCTAAAATTTTTTTGACCAAAATTTTTTTGACCAAAATTTTTTTGACCAAAAATTTTTTTCCAAAAATTTTTTTGACCAAATTTTTTTTTCCTAAAATTTTTTTGACCAAAATTTTTTTTCTCAACATTTTTCTGACCAAAAATTTTTGGACAAAAAAATTTTTGGTCAAAAAAATTTTTTGACAAAAAAATTTTTGGTCAGAAAAATGTTGAGAAAAAAAATTTTGGTCAAAAAAATTTTAGGAAAAAAAAATTTGGTCAAAAAAATTTTTGGAAAAAAATTTTTGGTCAAAAAAATTTTGGTCAAAAAAATTTTGGTCAAAAAAATTTTAGGACAAAAAAATTTTTGGTCAAAAAAATGTTGAGAAAAAAAATTTTGGTCAAAAAAATTTTAGGACAAAAAAATTTTAGGAAAAAAAATTTTGGTCAAAAAAATTTTAGGACAAAAAAATTTGGTCAAAAAAATTTTTGGAAAAAACTTTAGTCAAAAAAATTTTGGTCAAAAAAATTTTTGGACAAAAAAATTTTGGTCAAAAAAATTTGATCAAAAAAGTTTTTGAAAAAAAACTTTTGGTCAAAAAAATTTTAAGAAAAAAAAATTTGGTCAAAAAAATTTTTGGAAAAAAATTTTTAGTCAAAAAAAATTTGGTCAAAAAAATTTTTGGAAAAAAATTTTAGGAAAAAAAAATTTGGTCAAAAAAATTTTGGTCAAAAAAATTTTAGGAAAAAAAAATTTGGTCAAAAAAATTTTTGTTAAAAAAAATTTGGTCAAAAAAATTTGGTCAAAAAAATTTGGTCAAAAAAATTTTTGGACAAAAAATTTTTGGTCAAAAAAATTTTTGGTCGGAAAAATGTTGGGAAAAAAATTTTGGACAAAAAAATTTTAAGAAAAAAAAATTTGGTCAAAAAAATTTTGGTCAAAAAAATTTTGGTCAAAAAAATTTTAGGAAAAAAAATTTGGTCAAAAAAATTTTGGTCAAAAAAAATTTGGTCAAAAAATTTGGTCAAAAAAATTTGGTCAAAAAAATTTTTGGAAAAAAATTTTTGGTCAAAAAAATTTCGGTCAAAAAATTTTTGGTCAAAAAAATTTTGGAAAAAAACTTTAGGTCAGAATAAATTTGGTCAAAAAAATTTAGGTTAAAACATTTTGTGGTAAAAAATTTTTGGCCAAAAAAATTTGGGTCAAAAAAATTTTTGGACAAAAAAATTTTGGTCGAAAAATTTTTGGTCAAAAAAATTTTGGTCAAAAAAATTTTTGGTCAAAAAAATTTTGGGAAAAAAAATTTTGGTCAAACAAATTTTAGGTCAAAAAAATTCTTGAAAAAAACTTTTTAGTCAAAAAAAATTTGGACAAAAAAATTTGGTCAAAAAAGTTTTTGGAAAAAAACTTTTGATCAAAAAAATTTTGGTCAAAAAAATTTTAGGAAAAAAAAATTTGGTCAAAAAAATTTTGGTCGAAAAAATTTGGTCAAAAAAATTTTTGGAAAAAAATTTGGTCAAAAAAATTTTGGTCGAAAAAATTTGGTCAAAAAAATTTTTGGAAAAAAATTTTCGGTCAAAAAAATTTTGGTCAAAAAATTTTTGGTCAAAAATTTTGTTAAAAAAAATTTTAGGACAAAAAAATTTGGTCAAAAAAATTTTTGGAAAAAATTTTTAGTCAAAAAAATTTTGGTCAAAAAAATTTTTGGTCAAAAAAATTTTGGTCAAAAATATTTTTGGTCAAAAAAATTTTGGGAAAAAAAATTTTAGTCAAAAAAATTTTAGGACAAAAAAATTTGGTCAAAAAAATTTTTGGAAAAAACTTTTTAGTCAAAAAAATTTTTGGACAAAAAAATTTTTGGTCAGAAAAATGTTGGGAAAACAAATTTTCGGAAAAAAACATTTGGTCAAAAAAATTTTGGTCAAAAAAAATTTTGGTCAAAAAAATTTTAGGAAAAAAAATTGGTCAAAAAAATTTTGGTCGAAAAAATTTTGGTCAAAAAAATTTTGGTCGAAAAAATTTGGTCAAAAAAGTTTTTGGAAAAAAACTTTTGATCAAAAAAATTTTAGGAAAAAAAAATTGGTCAAAAAAATTTTGGTCAAAAAAATTTTGGTCGAAAAAATTTGGTCAAAAAAATTTTGGTCGAAAAAATTTGGTCAAAAAAATTTTTGGAAAAAAATTTTGGAAAAAAATTTTTGGAAAAAAATTTTTGGAAAAAAATTTTTGGTCAAAAAAATTTGGTCCAAAAAATGTTGGTCAAAAAAATTTTGTTCCGAAAAATTTTGGTCCAAAAAATTTTGGTCCAAAAAATTTTTAACTGATCTCTAACACAAAATTTTCAGTAAAATTATTTTTTACTTTTTTGCTCAAAAAAAATTTGGTCCAAAAATTTTGGGAAAAAAATTTTTGGTCAAAAAAATTTTGGAAAAAAATTTTTGGTCAAAAAAATTTTTGGTCAAAAAAATTTTGGAAAAAAACTTTAGGTCAGAATAAATTCTCTTAAAGTTAATTAAAAGTAAAGTTAATTTTACTCAAAAAAATTTTGGTCCAATAATTTTGGGAAAAAAATTTTTGGAAAAAAAAATTTGGTCAAAAAGATTTTGAAAAAAAATTTAGGGAAAAAAAATTTTGGTCAAGAAAATTTTAGGAAAAAAAATTTTGTCAAAAAAATTTTTGGTGAAAAAAATTTTGGTCAAAACAAATTTGGTCAAAAAAATTTTTGAAAAAAAATTTTTGGTCAAAAAAATTTTGGTCAAAAAAATTTTGTGGAAAAAATTTTTGGAAAAAAATTTTTGGTCAAAAAAATTTGGTCAAAAAAAAAATTGGAAAAAAATTTTTGGTCAAAAAAATTTTGGTCAAAAAAATTTTGGTCAAAAAAAATTTGGTCAAAAAAATTTTTGGAAAAAAATTTTTGGTCAAAAAAATTTTGGTCAAAAAAATTTGGTCAAAAAAATTTTTGGAAAAAAATTTTAGGAAAAAAAAATTTGGTCAAAAAAATTTTGGTCAAAAAAATTTTAGGAAAAAAAAATTTGGTCAAAAAAATTTTTGTCAAAAAAAATTTGGTCAAAAAAATTTGGTCAAAAAAATTTGGTCAAAAAAATTTTTGGACAAAAAATTTTTGGTCAAAAAAATTTCGGTCAAAAAAATTTTGGAAAAAAACTTTAGGTCAGAATAAATTTGGTCAAAAAAATTTAGGTTAAAACATTTTGAAAAAAATTTTTGGTCAAAAAAATTTTGGTCAAAAAAATTTTGGTCAAAAAAATTTTTGGTCAAAAAAATTTTGGGAAAAAAATTTTTAGTCAAAAAAATTTTTGGACAAAAAAATTTTTGGTCAAAAAAATTTTTGGACAAAAAAATTTTTGGTCAGAAAAATGTTGAGAAAAAAAATTTTGGTCAAAAAAATTTTAGGAAAAAAAAAATTTGGTCAAAAAAATTTTTGGAAAAAAATTTTTGGTCAAAAAAATTTTGGTCAAAAAAATTTTGGTCAAAAAAATTTTAGGACAAAAAAATTTTTGGTCAGAAAAATGTTGAGAAAAAAAATTTTGGTCAAAAAAATTTTAGGACAAAAACATTTTAGGAAAAAAAATTTTGGTCAAAAAAATTTTAGGACAAAAAAATTTGGTCAAAAAAATTTTTGGAAAAAACTTTAGTCAAAAAAATTTTGGTCAAAAAAATTTTTGGACAAAAAAATTTTGGTCAAAAAAATTTGGTCAAAAAAGTTTTTTTTCAAAAACTTTTGGTCAAAAAAAATTTAAGAAAAAAAAATTTGGTCAAAAAAATTTTTGGAAAAAAATTTTTAGTCAAAAAAATTTTGGTCAAAAAAATTTTTGGACAAAAAAATTTTTGGTCGGAAAAATGTTGGGAAAAAAATTTTGGACAAAAAAATTTTAGAAAAAAAAAATTTGGTCAAAAAAATTTTGGTCAAAAAAATTTTGGTCAAAAAAATTTTAGGAAAAAAAATTTGGTCAAAAAAATTTTGGTCAAAAAAAATTTGGTCAAAAAAATTTGGTCAAAAAAATTTGGTCAAAAAATTTTTGGAAAAAAATTTTTGGTCAAAAAAATTTCGGTCAAAAAAATTTTTGGTCAAAAAAATTTTGGAAAAAAACTTTAGGTCAGAATAAATTTGGTCAAAAAAATTTAGGTTAAAACATTTAGTGGTAAAAAATTTTTGGCCAAAAAAGTTTGGGTCAAAAAAATTTTTGGACAAAAAAATTTTGGTCAAAAAAATTTTGGTCGAAAAATTTTTGGTCAAAAAAATTTTGGTCAAAAAAATTTTTGGTCAAAAAAATTTTGGGAAAAAAAATTTTGGTCAAACAAATTTTAGGTCAAAAAAATTTTTGAAAAAAACTTTTTAGTCAAAAAAAATTTGGACAAAAAAATTTGGTCAAAAAAGTTTTTGGAAAAAAACTTTTGATCAAAAAAAATTTTGGTCAAAAAAATTTTAGGAAAAAAAATTTGGTCAAAAAAATTTTGGTCGAAAAAAATTTGGTCAAAAAAATTTTTGGAAAAAAATTTGGTCAAAAAAAATTTTGGTCGAAAAAATTTGGTCAAAAAAATTTTTGGAAAAAAATTTTCGGTCAAAAAAATTTTGGTCAAAAAAATTTTGGTCAAAAAATTTTGGTCAAAAAAAATTTAGGACAAAAAAATTTGGTCAAAAAATTTTGGAAAAAAACTTTTTAGTCAAAAAAATTTTGGTCAAAAAAATTTTTGGTCAAAAAAATTTTGGGAAAAAAAATTTTAGGACAAAAAAATTTGGTCAAAAAAATTTTTGGAAAAAACTTTTTAGTCAAAAAAATTTTGGTCAAAAAAATTTTTGGTCAAAAAATTTTGGGAAAAAAATTTGGAAAAAAAAATTTTCGGAAAAAAACATTTGGTCAAAAAAATTTTGGTCAAAAAAAATTTTGGTCAAAAAATTTTAGGAAAAAAAATTGGTCAAAAAAATTTTGGTCGAAAAAATTTTGGTCAAAAAAATTTTGGTCGAAAAAAATTTGGTCAAAAAGTTTTTGGAAAAAAACTTTTGATCAAAAAAATTTTAGGAAAAAAAAAATTGGTCAAAAAAATTTGGTCGAAAAAATTTGGTCAAAAAAATTTTGGTCGAAAAAAATTTGGTCAAAAAAATTTTGGAAAAAAATTTTTGGTCAAAAAAAATTGGTCCAAAAAATTTTGGTCAAAAAAAATTTTGTTCTGAAAAATTTTGGTCCAAAAAATTTTTAACTGATCTCTAACACAAAATTTTCAGTAAATTATTTTTTACTTTTTTGCTCAAAAAAAATTTGGTCCAAAAATTTTGGGAAAAAATTTTTGGTCAAAAAAATTTTGGAAAAAAATTTTGGTCAAAAAAATTTTGGTCAAAAAAATTTTGGTCAAAAAATTTTTGGTCAAAAAATTTTGGGAAAAAAAATTTTTGTGTCAAATAAATTTTTGGACAAAAAATTTTGGTCAAAAAATTTTAGGAAAAAAAAATTGGTCAAAAAATTTGGGTCAAAAAAATTTTGGTCGAAAAAATTTGGTCAAAAAAATTTTGGTCGTAAAAATTTGGTCAAAAAAATTTTTGGAAAAAATTTTTGGAAAAAAATTTTTGGAAAAAATTTGGTCCAAAAAAAATGTTGGTCAAAAAAATTTTGTTCCGAAAAATTTTGGTCCAAAAAATTTTTAACTGATCTCTAACACAAATTTTCAGTAAAATTATTTTTTACTTTTTTGCTCAAAAAAAATTTGGTCCAAAAATTTTGGGAAAAAAATTTTTGGTCAAAAAAATTTTGGAAAAAATTTTTGGTCAAAAAAATTTTGGTCAAAAAAATTTTGGTCAAAAAAATTTTTGGTCAAAAAAATTTTGGGAAAAAATTTTTAGTCAAATAAATTTTTGGACAAAAAATTTTTTGGTCAAAAAATTTTTTGGACAAAAAAATTTTTTGGTCAGAAAAAATGTTGAAAAAAAAATTTTGGTCAAAAAAATTTTAGGACAAAAAAAAATTTTAGGAAAAAAAATTTTGGTCAAAAAATTTTAGGACAAAAAAATTTGGTCAAAAAAATTTTTGGAAAAAACTTTAGTCAAAAAAATTTTGGTCAAAAAAATTTTTGGACAAAAAATTTTGGTCGAAAAAATTTTGATCAAAAAAGTTTTTGAAAAAAAACTTTTGGTCAAAAAAATTTTAAGACTTGGTCTCGGACCGAGACCGAGGGGACCGAGGAGACCGAGGAGACCGAGGAGACCAAGACCGAGGAGACCGAGACCGAGGAAACCGAGACCGAGGAGACCGAGACCGAGACCAAGACCGAGACCAAGACCGAGATCAAGAGCGAGACCAAGACCAAGACCGAGACCGAGACCGAGGAGACCGAGACCGAGACCGAGACCGAGACCGAGACCGAGACCAAGACCTAGACCGAGACCAGACCAAGACCGAGACCAAGACCGAGACCGAGAGACCGAGACCGAAGAGACCGAGACCGAGACCAAAACCGAGACCAAGACCGAGACCAAGACCAAGACCAGACCAAGACCAAGACCGAGGAGACCGAGACCGAAGAGACCGAGACCAAGACCGAGACCGAGAGCAAGAACGAGACCGAGGAGACCGAGACCGAGAAGACCGAGAAGACCGAGACCGAGACCGAGACCGAGACCAAGACCAAGACCAAGACCAAGACCAAGACCGAGACCGAGGAGACCAAGACCGAGACCGAGGAGACCGAGGAGACCGAGACCGAGACCAAGACCGAGACCAAGACCGAGACCAAGACCGAGACCAAGACCGAGACCGAGAGCAAGAACGAGACCGAGGAAACCGAGACCGAGGAGACCGAGACCAAGACCAAGACCAAGACCAAGACCGAGACCAAGACCGAGACCAAGACCGAGACCAAGACCGAGACCAAGACCGAGACCGAGAGCAAGAACGAGACCGAGGAGACCGAGACCGAGAAGACCGAGACCGAGACCGAGACCGAGACCAAGACCAAGACCAAGACCAAGACCGAAACCAAGACCGAGACCGAGACCAAGACCGAGACCGAGGAGATCAAGACCGAGACCGAGGAGACCGAGACCGAGACCAAGACCGAGACCAAGACCGAGACCAAGACCGAGACCAAGACCGAGACCAAGACCAAGACCGAGACCAAGAGCAAGACCGAGACCAAGACCGAGACCGAGGAGACCGAGGAGACCGAAACCGAGACCAAGACCGAGACCAAAACCGAGACCAAGACCGAGACCAAGACCGAGACCAAGACCAAGACCGAGACCAAGACCGAGACCGAGGAGACCGAGACCGAAGAGACCGAGACCAAGACCGAGACCAAGACCGAGACCAAGACCAAGACCAAGACCAAGACCAGACCGAGACCAAGACCGAGACCAAGACCGAGACCAAGACCGAGACCAAGACCGAGACCGAGAGCAAGAACGAGACCGAGGAGACCGAGACCGAGAAGACCGAGATCGAGACCGAGATCGAGACCGAGACCGAGACCAAGCTCAAGACCAAGACCAAGACCAAGACCGAGACCAAGACCGAGACCGAGACCAAGACCGAGACCAAGACCAAGACCAAGACCGAGACCAAGACCAAGACCGAGACCGAGGAGACCGAGGAAACCGAGGAGACCGAAACCGAGACCAAGACCGAGACCAAAACCGAGACCAAGACCGAGACCAAGACCGAGACCGAGGAGACCGAGACCGAAGAGACCGAGACCGAGACCAAGACCGAGACCAAGACCGAGACCAAGACCGAGACCAAGACCGAGACCAAGACCGAGACCAAGACCGAGACCGAGACCGAGACCGAGACCAAGACCGAGACCGAGAGCAAAAACGAGACGAGGAGACCGAGACCGAGAAGACCGAGACCGAGACCGAGACCAAGAACCAACCAAGACCAAGACCAAGACCGAGACCAAGACCGAGACCAAGACCGAGACCGAGGAGACCAAGACCAAGACCAAGAGACCGAGGAGACCGAGACCGAGACCAAGACCGAGGAGACCGAGGAGACCGAGACCAAGACCAAGACCGAGCAGACCAAGACCGAGACCGAGA
>NW_020539724.1:28232260-28259423 GCF_003426905.1 Ctenocephalides felis | reverse complement strand
TTTGGTCAAAAAAATTTTGGTCAAAAAAAATTTTGGTCAAAAAAATTTTAGGAAAAAAAATTGGTCAAAAAAATTTTGGTCGAAAAAATTTTGGTCAAAAAAATTTTGGTCGAAAAAATTTGGTCAAAAAAGTTTTGGAAAAAAACTTTTGATCAAAAAAATTTTAGGAAAAAAAAATTGGTCAAAAAAATTTTGGTCGAAAAAATTTGGTCAAAAAAATTTTGGTCGAAAAAATTTGGTCAAAAAAATTTTTGGAAAAAAATTTTTGGTCAAAAAAATTTGGTCCAAAAAATGTTGGTCAAAAAATTTTGTTCCGAAAAATTTTGGTCCAAAAATTTTTAACTGATCTCTAACACAAAATTTTCAGTAAAATTATTTTTTACTTTTTTGCTCAAAAAAAATTTGGTCCAAAAATTTTGGGAAAAAATTTTTGGTCAAAAAAATTTTGGAAAAAAATTTTTGGTCAAAAAAATTTTGGTCAAAAAAATTTTGGTAAAAAAAATTTTTGGTCAAAAAAATTTTGGGAAAAAAATTTTTAGTCAAATAAATTTTTGGACAAAAAATTTTTGGTCAAAAAAATTTTAGGAAAAAAAAAATTGGTCAAAAAAATTTTGGTCAAAAAAATTTGGTCGAAAAAATTTGGTCGAAAAAAATTTGGTCAAAAAATTTTTGGAAAAAAAATTTTTGGAAAAAAATTTTTGGAAAAAAATTTTTGGTCAAAAAAATTTGGTCCAAAAAATGTTGGTTCCGAAAAATTTTGGTCCAAAAAATTTTGGTCCAAAAAATTTTTAACTGATCTCTAACACAAAATTTTCAGTAAAATTATTTTTTACTTTTTTGCTCAAAAAAAATTTGGTCCAAAAATTTTGGGAAAAAAATTTTTGGTCAAAAAAATTTTGGAAAAAAATTTTTGGTCAAAAAAATTTGGTCAAAAAAATTTTGGTCAAAAAAATTTTGGTCAAAAAAATTTTGGGAAAAAAATTTTAGTCAAATAAATTTTTGGACAAAAAAATTTTTGAACAAAAAAAAATTTTTGGTCAGAAAAATGTTGAGAAAAAAAATTTTGGTCAAAAAATTTTAGGAAAAAAAAATTTGGTTAAAAAAATTTTGGAAAAAAAATTTGGTCAAAAAAATTTTGGTCAAAAAAATTTTAGGACAAAAAAATTTTTGGTCAAAAAAATGTTGAGAAAAAAAATTTTGGTCAAAAAAATTTTAGGACAAAAAAATTTTAGGAAAAAAAATTTTGGTCAAAAAAAATTTTAGGACAAAAAATTTGGTCAAAAAAATTTTGGAAAAAACTTTAGTCAAAAAAATTTTGGTCAAAAAAATTTTGGACAAAAAATTTTGGTCGAAAAAATTTGATCAAAAAAGTTTTTGAAAAAAAACTTTTGGTCAAAAAAAATTTAAGACTTGGTCTCGGACCGAGACCAAGACCAAGACCGAGACCAAGACCGAGACCGAGGGGACCGAGGAGACCGAGGAGACCGAGGAGACCAAGACCGAGGAGACCGAGACCGAGGAAACCGAGACCGAGGAGACCGAGACCGAGACCAAGACCGAGATCAAGACCGAGACCAAGACCAAGACCGAGACCGAGGAGACCGAGACCGAAGAGACCGAGACCGAGACCAAGACCGAGACCAAGACCGAGACCGAGGAGACCGAGACCGAGACCGAGACCGAGACCGAGACCAAGACCTAGACCGAGACCAAGACCAAGACCGAGACCAAGACCGAGACCGAGGAGACCGAGACCGAAGAGACCGAGACCGAGACCAAAACCGAGACCAAGACCGAGACCAAGACCAAGACCAAGACCAAGACCAAGACCAAGACCAAGACCGAGGAGACCGAGACCGAAGAGACCGAGACCAAGACCGAGACCGAGAGCAAGAACGAGACCGAGGAGACCGAGACCGAGAAGACCGAGAAGACCGAGACCGAGACCGAGACCGAGACCAAGACCAAGACCAAGACCAAGACCAAGACCGAGACCAAGACCGAGACCGAGGAGACCAAGACCGAGACCGAGGAGACCGAGACCGAGACCAAGACCGAGACCAAGACAAAAGTAATTGCTAGCGCAAATCAAATATAAAAGCAGACGCATATGCGAATATGAATGCAAATGCAAGTGCAAAAGCAAATGCAAATGCAAATGCAAATGTATATGACATGCAAATGCAAACACGAATGCGAAGACAAATGTTAATGTAAACGCAAACGCTAAGGCAAAAGTAAATGCAAACGTAGATGCAGATGTAAACGCAAACTGCAATGCAATTGCGGGTGTAAATGCAAACACAAATGCAAATGTAAGTGCAAAAGCATTTCTAAATTTAAATGCAAACGTAAATGCAAATGTAGACTCAGTTTCAAACATAGTGGAAAGGCAAATGTTAATTTAAATGCAATCTCAAACGCGAATGCAAATATATATGGAAATACATACGCAATTGCAAATGCAAGCGCATATGCAACAGCTGACGCAACTACAAACGCGGACGTAAATGTTCCTGCAAACGCTGATGCAAATGAAGATGAAAACGACAATGCAATGTAAATGCAGACACAAACGCGGATGCGAGTGCAATCGCAAATGCAAATGTGAACGCAAATGCAAATGTGGATGGAAACGCAGTTGCAAACAGAATGCAAATGCCAATGCAAGTTCATAAGCGAACGCAAATGCCAATGCGAGTGTGAATACAAAGGCAAACATAGATAAAGATCAGATCCAAACTAAAATTTGAATGCCGGAACAAATGCGAATATAAATGCTAGCACAATGCAAATGAAAATGCAAAAAAGAATGCAAATGGAAATCAAACGTAACTACAACTGCAAATGCCAATGTAAACGCGATCGCATATGCAAATGCAAATGGGAATAAAAATGCAAACGCAAATTAAAATAAAAAATGCAAACGTCTGCTTGATGAAAATGCAGATGCAAACACAAATGCAAAATGCAAATGTTAATGTAAATGCAAACGCAAATGCAAAAATAATTGCAAACGCGGAAGTAAATGTAGAAGCAAGTGCAGATGTAAATGCATATATAAATGCGAAAGCAAATGCCAAAGCAAATGCAAATGTAAATGCAAACACAAAGCAAATGTAAATGCAAATATACACGCAAATGTAAATCAAACGTGAAGGCAATTGCAAATGCCAAGGCAAATACAAATGCAAACGCCCATGCTACAGCCAACGTAATTGCAAACTCAAATGTAAATGTGCTTGCGAGCGCGATTGCAAATGTGAATGCGGATATAAATGCAAATATGAATTCAAAAGCAAATGCCAAAGCAAATGCAAATGTAAATGCAAACACAAAGCAAATGTAAATGCAAATATACACGCAAAAGTAAATCAAACGTGATAGCAATTGCAAATGCCAATGCAAATACAAATGCAAACGCCCATGCTATAGCCAACGTAATTGCAAACTCAAATGTAAATGTGCTTGCGAGCGCGATTGCAAATGTGAATGCGGATATAAACGCAAATATAAATGCAAATGTGAGTGTATATAAAAATAAAAACGCAAATGCATCTGCAAATTTAAACGCGAGGACAAACGCTGAAGTAAATGTAAATACAAAAGCAAATGCAAATGCAAATACAGATACAAGTGCAACTGCAAATGTAAGTGCCAGCGCAAACGCATATGCAAACGCAAACGCAAAAGCTAATATAAATGCAAAAGCAAATGTATATGTAAACACAAACGCAAAACCTAAAGGCAAATACAAGAGTAAATGCGAACGCAAGCGCAATTCTAAAAGCAACTCAAACGTAAACGCAAAACGCATATTCAACTGCAAATGTACATGTAAACGCGTAAGCAAATGTAAATGCAACTGCAAATGAAATCAAAACGCAAAACGCAAATGTAAATTCAAACGCGAATGCAAAGAAAAATGCAAAAACAAAAACGATCGTGTAAAAAACGCGAATGCAAATGCTAATGTAAATAAAATCGCAAATGCAAACACAAATGTCAATGCACATGCGAACGCAAACCTAAATGCAAACGTTAATGTAAATGTGAATACGAACGCGAATGCAGGTGCAAATACAAATGTAGATGCAAATGTAGAATCAAAAGTGACTGCAAATGTAAATGCAAATGCAAACGCAAACGCAAATGCTAATATAATTTCAAATGTAATAAATTTATCTTAAATGCAGATGCAAATGCCAACGTAAATTCAAGAGCGAATGCGAAAGTAATTGCTAATGCAAATGCAAACACAAAAGCACATGCAAATGCGAACATTAATGCATATTACATAATGCAAGCGCATAAGCAAACGCAAATGCAAATGCAAATGTAGGTAAAATAGCAAATGCGATTTTAAATGCGATCGCAAATGTAAATATAAATACAAGGGCGAATGCAAAATTAACTGCAAACGCAAATGCTAATATAAATGCAAAACCAAATACAAATGCAAATGCGAATGTAAATGCAAACGCTAATGGATGCAAATGCAGATGTAAGTGCAACTGCAAATGTAAACGCAAACATAAATGCAAAACTAAAAGGCAAATACAAATATACATACGAACGCAAGCGCAATTCTAAACGCAAACACAAACGTAAACGCAAAATGTAAATTCAACTGAAGATGCAACTGCAAATATAAATGCAAACGCATAACGCAAATGCAAATTCAAACGCGAACGCGAAGATAAATGCAATTGTTAATGAAAACGCAAATGCAAATGCAAATGTAAATAAAATCGCAAATGAAAATACAAATGCAAAAACAAATGTTAATGTACATGCAAACGCAAACGTTAATGTAAATGAAAATACGAACGCAAATGCATACGCAAATGTTAAAGCAAACTTTCGTTCAAAATTCAGGTTCGATCAAAATTGACGTTCGTAAAAAATTTACGTGCATATATGTATGCAAACGCAAGTGCGTAGGCAAATACAAATAAATATGTAAGTGAGAAAGCAAATGCGAATGTAACTACGAGCTCGAATGCAAATGCAAATGTAGACGCAAACTTGACTGCAAAAGTAAATGCATATGCGATTTTATTCATATTTACATTTTTCATTTGCATTTGCATTCGCTTTTTCATGCTTTTCATGCTTAACTGCTTTTGTTTTGCATTTACATTTGCTTAGGCTTTTACATTTACATTTGCAGTTGCATTTGCACTTGGATTTGCGTTATGCATTTACATTTGCATACATTTCCATATTTGCATTTACATTTGCGTTTGCATTCACATTTACATCCGCGTTTGCATTGGCGTTTGCATTTGCATTTACATTGGCGTTTGCATTTGCATTTGCCTTTGTATTTGTGTTTACATTTGCGCTTGCTATTACATTTACTTTCGCGTTTGCGGCTACTTTTGCATATGCGTTTGCATTTACATTAACATTTGCCTTTGCATTTGTGTTTGCATCTGCATTTTCATTTATATTTACCTTTGCATGTGCATTTGCGTTTGCATTTGCATATGCGATTGAATTTATATTCGCATCCGCGTTTGCGATCTATGCCTTTACTTTTGCACTTATATTTGCATTTGGGTCTGCATTTATAATCGCATTTGCATTTGCAATTAATTTTGCATTTACATTTGCACTTGCTATCGCCTTTAAAATACATTTGGAATTACGTTTGCATTCGCGTTTGCGTTTGCATTTGAAGTAACAGCGTTGTATTTACAGCGCTTGATTTTACATTTGCTTCCGCGTTTGCAGTAACTTTTGCTTTTGCGTTTGCATTTATATTGATATTTGCCTTTGCATTTGTGTTTGCCTCTGCGTTTTCATCTACGTTTGCATACGCATTTGCATACGCATTTGCATTTGCGATTGCATTTACATTCGCATCCGCGTTTGCAATCACGTATGCTTTTGCGTTTGTAGTTACGTTAGTTGTGGCCTTTGTTTTTGCACTTGCATTAGCACTTACATTTGCATTTGCATCTGCATTAATATTTGCATTTGGATTGGCAACTGATTTTGCAATTATGATACATTTGCATTTGCATTTACTTTTCATTTGCGTTTACACCTGCATCCGCGTTTGCGTACGTATTTACATTAACATTTGCATTGCATTTGCATAGAATTTGCGATTTTATCTACATTTGCATACGCGCTTGAGGGCACATTTACATCTGTGTTTATAATTAAGCCAGCTGTTGCATATACGCTTGCATTTGCGTTTGCAATTGTAATAGCATTCGCGTCTGTGTTTGCATGTAAATTGAAATGAGTTTACATATGCTTTTATATCTAGAAGTCGGTCTTACCTGCAGGTGCATTTGTGTTTGCATCCGCATTTGCATTGCAGTTTGCGTTTACATCCACATCTACCTTTGCATCTACATGGCTTGCGTTTATATCAATTCATATTGCGCATTTGCATCGCATTTGCGTTTGCAATTAATACTGCTTTCGCCGTTGCATTTACATTCCAATATGCGTTTGCATTTAACACTAGAAAGACGGACGCAGTCATTTTGACTGTTTTCCATTTTCAAACATAAAAATAACTACGTATTTGAAGTCGCAGCTTCGTGAAATTTTTTGACTTTTTATACAACATATAAATGCGTAGATAAATCGTATTATTTGCTTTATCTCACTTTTATTTTCAATATTCTTACATGTTATGCCTGCATGGACGGAAAACAGTCATTTTGACTGTTATAGAAATTTTACATTACAAACGGCTTTGTTATTGTATTGCAAATCGTTATCTCGCGTGCATTCATCTCCAATATGCGATAATGCATTTGTTATATAAGAATAACCGAATTTTGGCAAGTATTGACATTAGACCGTTCTTTTTCACGTGGTAACTTTCAGTATAACGCGTTGTTCAGATGATTTTTTAGAACTTATAAATAAAATGTCGAAGAGAAGTGAATTATTGCAAAAGCTAACAAACATAAGTGAAGAGTGTTCCGACATAGAATCAAATGCAGAAAATTGGGCACAATCATCAGAAGATGAATCGGATTATATTCCACGTGAATCATCTAATTCTGAGGGTAGCGATAAAGGTGATCACTATTGATGAAAATGAAAGTGCCATCAGTGTATGCAGGAGGGTGCTAAGTGGCTCAGGAACTGATGAAAGATTTCAAGAAACGAAAACCTCTCTCGATGGTACTGTATGGACCAAAATTGCCGAAGGTGGTACCTCAGGAAGGTCATCATCTGTGTTTTCAAGGGTGAATATTATTACAGGTGATCTTGTCAGTGCATTTTCATTGATAATAGATAATTATATTATCAAACACATAAAACAGTGCACAGAAGAAGAGGGCAGTCAAATTTTGGGGTACGATTGGACAACATCGTTACCGAAAATACGTGATTTTACTGGAATTTTATATGCTCGTGGGGCCTATGAGGCAAAAAATTTGAAATTGACTTATTTATGGTCAGCAAAGAAAACATGACAGATCAAAGGTAAAGAAAATATACCGTGAAATCCAGTTCACGTAGATGACCCCTGCAAATATTTTTCAATATTTTGGATTTGGCTGCGATAAATGCCTGGATTCTTTACAAAGAAGCGACAAGAATAAAAATCCAAAGAAAACAAATCCTTAGAGAACAGTTTTTGTTTGAATTGGCAGATCAGCTTTCTGCGGACTACACGACATCAACACAAAAAAATCAAAGAAAAATGATGACCCACAGACATCATGCAAATACCAGTAGTAATAAAAGAAAATTTTGCCAAATAAGACTTTGTAATAATAATAAAACTAATAATACGTGTCAAAGTTGCAACAAACATGTTTCCGGAAAATGTACTCATAATAAAAAGATCTCAAATTATATTTGCATGAATTGTAAAAATAATGAACTTTTTTTTCAGATGTACTATTTTTTTATTTTTAGCACTCATAGATAATTTGTATAGATGTAAATAGTACATGAAATATTAAAAATTAATTTTAAACAAATTTCTAAACGCATTATTTATTTTTTTCACGACGCAGTCATTTTGACTGTTTTCAGGCAATGTAGGTATACTCAATTCGTCCGTAAATACATTTATTACTTTTGCCACATTTTCAGAATTTACATCAGCATTTGCATTTAAAATAAATTTTAGTTTTTACATTTGCATTTGCGTTTACATTCACATTTGCATTCGCATTTGCGAGCAGATTTACATTTTTGTTTGTAATTACGTTAGCTGTTGCACAGGCCTATGCCTTTGCATTCACATCGGCATTTTCATTTGCAATCACATTCGATTTGCATTTGCTTAGACTTACAGTCGCATTTGCTTTAGCATTTACATTTGCATTTTGCATTTGCGTTTGCATTTACATTTGCATTTGCGCTGCTATTTAAATTTATACTTGCATTCGCGTTTGCGTCTACAGTTGGATTTGCGCTTGCGTTTGCTATTAAATTTGCATCCGCTTTTACATTTGTATTTGCACTTGCATTTGCATTTACTTTTGCATTTGTTATTGCATTCGCATTTACATTTGCATTTGCGTTTTCATCTACATCTGTATTTGCGTTTATAAGATATATAGATAGAAACGCAAATGCAAACACAATGCAAAAGCGAATGTTGATGTAAATACGGAGGCAAACGCAAATGTAAAAGTGAATGTAGACCAGAATATAAATGCAAACGCAAATAAATATGTAAATACAAACGCAAATGCAAATGTAAATGTTGATGTAAATGTGAACGCAAACGCAGATGTGAATGCAAACGCAAACGCAAATATAAATGCAAATGCAATCGTAGATAAAAACGCAATTGCAAACAGTATGCAAAGGCAAATGTAAATTTAAATTCAAGGGCAAACGCGAATGCAAATGTATTTTAAATGCAATCGCAAATGCAAATCTAAAGGCAAGGACAAATGCAAAGGCGATTGCAAACGCGAATGCTGATATAAAAGCAAATGCAAACGCACCTGACGTGATTGCAAAATACAAATGCCAATGCAAAAGCAAATGCAAATGCAACTGTGGGTGAAAATGCAAAAGCAAACACCAATGCAAAGACAAATGTTAATGTAAATGCAAAGGCAAGCACAAATGTAAATGCAAATGCAAATGCAGATTTAAATGCGAACGCAAATGCTTATGTATACGCAAGCGCAAATGCAAAATGTGATGGCAATCAAAAATGCAAATGACATTGCGAAAGCAAACGCAAATGCAAGTACAAGTGCTAACGCAAATTTTATTGTAATGTACGGAACTGCAAAAGTAATATGGCAGAAAACGCGTGTGCGAATTTCAGTGCAATTCAAACATGACTCCAAATGTAAATGCAAACGCATTTATAGCTAACGTTATAACAATCGCAAATGAAAATGTCGTTTCAAGCGGAAATACAAATGCAAATGCAAATGCTAATTTAATTGCAAACGTGAATGCAAACGCAAATGTAGATGCAAATGTAAATGAAAAGGCAAATGCAAATAAAAATGCAAGCGCGAATCTTAAAGTAAATGCAAATGTACGCAAATATAAGCGCAAATGTAAGTGCAAACGCAAGTGCTATAGTAAACACGGATCAAATGTGACCGGAAAAGCAGATGAAAATGCACACGCAAATGCAAATAAAAATTCAAAAGCAAGTGCAAATGTAAACGCAAACGCAATTGCAAATACTAATGCATTTGCAACTGTTATTGTCAATGCAAACGCAAGTGCATATGTGGGTTTAAGAGCAATTGCTTAAGTAACTGCAAATGAAAAGCTGACGTAATAACCTGCAATGCACATATGATTGCAAACGTAAATTCAAACGAAAGTGCATATGTAAAGGCAAACGCAAATGCAAACATAAATACATTAGCAAATGCAAATGTAAATGCATGCGCAAATGCAAATGCAAATGCAAATGTAAATGAGAACGCAAATGCAAAAATAAATGCAAAAGCAAGTTTTGTTTTATTTGCAGACTGCAAATGTAAATGCAAATGCTGATGAAAATGCAAATGCCTTTGCAAATGCATGTGTAAATACGAATGCAATCACAAACGCAAATACAAATGGAATTGCAAATGTAAATGCAAGCGCAAATGTAAATGCAATTGCAAACGCGAATGTTATTTTATATGCCATCGCAAATTCAAATGTAAATGCGTGAGCGAATGGAAACATTATTGCAATCGCAAAAGCAAATATGAATGCAAATGCAAATGCGAAAACAAAAGCATTCGCAACAACTAACGTAACTACAAACACAAATGCAACTTTCATTGCAAACGCGAATGCAAATGTAAATGCAATCGCAAATGAAAATGCAAATGCAAACGCGAATGCAAAAGCAAGTGCGGATGAGGATGCAAATGCAAACAAAAATGCAATGGCAAATGTTAATGTAAATGCAAACGCAAATGCAGATGCTTATGTAATTGCAAACTTATAGGCAAATGTAATCACAAACACGGATGCAAATGTAAAAGCAAGCGCAAATGTCAATACAAATGTGAATGCAAAAGCAAGTGCAAATGTTTATGTAAAGTCTGACAGTGTAGAAGCAATTATAAATGCAAATGTGAATGCAACCGCAAATGCAAATGCAAACGCAAATGCAAATATAAATATAAATGCATTTGCATAGAATTTGCGATTTTATCTACATTTGCATACGCGCTTGAGGGCACATTTACATCTGTGTTTATAATTAAGCCAGCTGTTGCATATACGCTTGCATTTGCGTTTGCAATTGTAATAGCATTCGCGTCTGTGTTTGCATGTAAATTGAAATGAGTTTACATATGCTTTTATATCTAGAAGTCGGTCTTACCTGCAGGTGCATTTGTGTTTGCATCCGCATTTGCATTGCAGTTTGCGTTTACATCCACATCTACCTTTGCATCTACATGGCTTGCGTTTATATCAATTCATATTGCGCATTTGCATCGCATTTGCGTTTGCAATTAATACTGCTTTCGCCGTTGCATTTACATTCCAATATGCGATTGCATTTAACACTAGAAAGACGGACGCAGTCATTTTGACTGTTTTCCATTTTCAAACATAAAAACAACTACGTATTTGAAGTCGCAGCTTCGTGAAATTTTTTGACTTTTTATACAACATATAAATGCGTAGATAAATCGTATTATTTGCTTTATCTCACTTTTATTTTCAATATTCTTACATGTTTTGCCTGCATGGACGGAAAACAGTCATTTTGACTGTTATAGAAATTTTACATTACAAACGGCTTTGTTATTGTATTGCAAATCGTTATCTCGCGTGCATTCATCTCCAATATGCGATAATGCATTTGTTATATAAGAATAACCGAATTTTGGTAAGTATTGACATTAGACCGTTCTTTTTCACGTAGTAACTTTCAGTATAACGCGTTGTTCAGATGATTTTTTAGAACTTATAAATAAAATGTCGAAGAGAAGTGAATTATTGCAAAAGCTAACAAACATAAGTGAAGAGTGTTCCGACATAGAATCAAATGCAGAAAATTGGGCACAATCATCAGAAGATGAATCGGATTATATTCCACGTGAATCATCTAATTCTGAGGGTAGCGATAAAGGTGATCACTATTGATGAAAATGAAAGTGCCATCAGTGTATGCAGGAGGGTGCTAAGTGGCTCAGGAACTGATGAAAGATTTCAAGAAACGAAAACCTCTCTCGATGGTACTGTATGGACCAAAATTGCCGAAGGTGGTACCTCAGGAAGGTCATCATCTGTGTTTTCAAGGGTGTGAAAGGGCCAACGAGCTTTGCAAAAAAGAATATTATTACAGGTGATCTTGTCAGTGCATTTTCATTGATAATAGATAATTATATTATCAAACACATAAAACAGTGCACAGAAGAAGAGGGCAGTCAAATTTTGGGGTACGATTGGACAACATCGTTACCGAAAATACGTGATTTTACTGGAATTTTATATGCTCGTGGGGCCTATGAGGCAAAAAATTTGAAATTGACTTATTTATGGTCAGCAAAGAAAACATGACAGATCAAAGGTAAAGAAAATATACCGTGAAATCCAGTTCACGTAGATGACCCCTGCAAATATTTTTCAATATTTTGGATTTGGCTGCGATAAATGCCTGGATTCTTTACAAAGAAGCGACAAGAATAAAAATCCAAAGAAAACAAATCCTTAGAGAACAGTTTTTGTTTGAATTGGCAGATCAGCTTTCTGCGGACTACACGACATCAACACAAAAAAATCAAAGAAAAATGATGACCCACAGACATCATGCAAATACCAGTAGTAATAAAAGAAAATTTTGCCAAATAAGACTTTGTAATAATAATAAAACTAATAATACGTGTCAAAGTTGCAACAAACATGTTTCCGGAAAATGTACTCATAATAAAAAGATCTCAAATTATATTTGCATGAATTGTAAAAATAATGAACTTTTTTTTCAGATGTACTATTTTTTTATTTTTAGCACACATAGATAATTTGTATAAATGTAAATAGTACATGAAATATTAAAAATTAATTTTAAACAAATTTCTAAACGCATTATTTATTTTTTTCACGACGCAGTCATTTTGACTGTTTTCAGGCAATGTAGGTATACTCAATTCGTCCGTCTTTCTAGTGTTAAAATACATTTATTACTTTTGCCACATCTTCAGAATTTACATCAGCATTTGCATTTAAAATAAATTTTAGTTTTTACATTTGCATTTGCGTTTACATTCACATTTGCATTCGCATTTGCGAGCAGATTTACATTTTTGTTTGTAATTACGTTAGCTGTTGCACAGGCCTATGCCTTTGCATTCACATGGGCATTTTCATTTGCAATCACATTCGATTTGCATTTGCTTAGACTTACAGTCGCATTTGCTTTAGCATTTACATTTGCGTTTGCATTTACATTTGCATTTGCGCTGCTATTTAAATTTATACTTGCATTCGCGTTTGCGTCTACAGTTGGATTTGCGCTTGCGTTTGCTATTAAATTTGCATCCGCTTTTACATTTGTATTTGCACTTGCATTTGCATTTACTTTTGCATTTGTTATTGCATTCGCATTTACATTTGCATTTGCGTTTTCATCTACATCTGTATTTGCGTTTATAAGATATATAGATAAAAACGCAAATACAAACACAATGCAAAAGCGAATGTTGATGTAAATACGGAGGCAAACGCAAATGTAAAAGTGAATGTAGACCAGAATATAAATGCAAACGCAAATAAATATGTAAATACAAACGCAAATGCAAATGTAAATGTTGATGTAAATGTGAACGCAAACGCAGATGTGAATGCAAACGCAAACGCAAATATAAATGCAAATGCAATCGTAGATAAAAACGCAATTGCAAACAGTATGCAAAGGCAAATGTAAATTTAAATTCAAGGGCAAACGCGAATGCAAATGTATTTTAAATGCAATCGCAAATGCAAATCTAAAGGCAAGGACAAATGCAAAAGCGATTGCAAACGCGAATGCTGATATAAGAGCAAATGCAAACGCACCTGACGTGATTGCAAAATACAAATGCCAATGCAAAAGCAAATGCAAATGCAACTGTGGGTGAAAATGCAAAAGCAAACACAAATGCAAAGACAAATGTTAATGTAAATGCAAAGGCAAGCACAAATGTAAATGCAAATGCAAATGCAGATTTAAATGCGAACGCAAATGCTTATGTATACGCAAGCGCAAATGCAAAATGTGATTGCAATCAAAAATGCAAATGACATTGCGAAAGCAAACGCAAATGCAAGTACAAGTGCTAACGCAAATTTTATTGTAATGTACGGAACTGCAAAAGTAATATGGCTGAAAACGCGTGTGCGAATTTCAGTGCAATTCAAACATGACTCCAAATGTAAATGCAAACGCATTTATAGCTAACGTTATAACAATCGCAAATGAAAATGTCGTTTCAAGCGGAAATACAAATGCAAATGCAAATGCTAATTTAATTGCAAACGTGAATGCAAACGCAAATGTAGATGCAAATGTAAATGAAAAGGCAAATGCAAATAAAAATGCAAGCGCGAATCTTAAAGTAAATGCAATCGTAGATGCAAATGTACGCAAATATAAGCGCAAATGTAAGTGCAAACGCAAGTGCTATAGTAAACACGGATCAAATGTGACCGGAAAAGCAGATGAAAATGCACACGCAAATGCAAATAAAAATTCAAAAGCAAGTGCAAATGTAAACGCAAACGCAATTGCAAATACTAATGCATTTGCAACTGTTATTGTCAATGCAAACGCAAGTGCATATGTGGGTGTAAGAGCAATTGCTTAAGTAACTGCAAATGAAAAGCTGACGTAATAACCTGCAATGCACATATGATTGCAAACGTAAATTCAAACGAAAGTGCATATGTAAAGGCAAACGCAAATGCAAACATAAATACATTAGCAAATGCAAATGTAAATGCATGCGCAAATGCAAATGCAAATGCAAATGTAAATGAGAACGCAAATGCAAAAATAAATGCAAAAGCAAGTTTTGTTTTATTTGCAGACTGCAAATGTAAATGCAAATGCTGATGAAAATGCAAATGCCTTTGCAAATGCATGTGTAAATACGAATGCAATCACAAACGCAAATACAAATGGAATTGCAAATGTAAATGCAAGCGCAAATGTAAATGCAATTGCAAACGCGAATGTTATTTTATATGCCATCGCAAATTCAAATGTAAATGCGTGAGCGAATGGAAACATTATTGCAATCGCAAAAGCAAATATGAATGCAAATGCAAATGCGAAAACAAAAGCATTCGCAACAACTAACGTAACTACAAACACAAATGCAACTTTCATTGCAAACGCGAATGCAAATGTAAATGCAATCGCAAATGAAAATGCAAATGCAAACGCGAATGCAAAAGCAAGTGTGGATGAGGATGCAAATGCAAACAAAAATGCAATGGCAAATGTTAATGTAAATGCAAACGCAAATGCAGATGCTTATGTAATTGCAAACTTATAGGCAAATGTAATCACAAACACGGATGCAAATGTAAAAGCAAGCGCAAATGTCAATACAAATGTGAATGCAAACGCAAGTGCAAATGTTTATGTAAAGTCTGACAGTGTAGAAGCAATTATAAATGCAAATGTGAATGCAACCGCAAATGCAAATGCAAACGCAAATGCAAATATAAATGCAGACGCGAATTCAAATATGTATGCAAATAAGAATGTAAGTAAGAACGCAAATGCAAATGTAAATACAAACGCAATCGCAAATGCAAATGCAGATATAAAGGTGGCTGCACATGTAAATGCAAACGTAAATGCAAAGGCGAACGCAAATGTTATTTTAAATGCAATTGCAAATTCAAATGTAAATACGAGAGCGAATGCAAAAGTAATTGCACTGAAAATACAAATGCATTTGCAACTGTTATTGTCAATGCAAACGCAAGTGCAAATGTGGGTGTAAGAGCAAATAACAAGTGCAATGCACACATGATTGCAAACGTAAATTCAAACGAAAGGGCATATGTAAAGGCAAACGCAAATGCAAACATAAGTACAATATTAAATGCAAATGAAAATACGAAAGCAAATGCAAATCAAATTTAGATGCAAACGTGACCGCAAATATAAATTCAAATCCAAATACAAATATAAATGCAAATGTAATTACGAATGCGAACGCAAACGCGATTGCAAATGTAATTGCAAATGTAATAAATGTATTTCAAACACAAATACAAATGCTGACATAAATTCAAATACGAATGCAAAAGTAATTGCTTACGCAAATGCAAACATAAGCAGACGCAAATGCGAATATGAATGAAAATGCAAGTGCAAAAGCAAACGCATTTGCAAAAGCTGACTTAGCTACAAACGCAGAGGCAATTGTGATTGCAAGTCCGGATGCGAATGTACATGCAATTGCAAATGCGCATGTAAACATGAAAGCAAGCGAAAATGCAAATGTAGATGAAAATGCAAATGCTAACACGAATGCAAAGGCAAATGTTAATTCAAAAGCAAACGCAAACGCGAATGCGAATGTAGATACAAATACATGTGCATTTGCAAATGCAAATGCAAATGCACATGTATTTGTATCTACATTCGCATTCGCGTTTGCGTTTGCTTTTGAATTAACATTTGCCTTTGCATTCGTGTTAGCATTTGCATTTTCATCTACATTTGCATTTTCGCTTGCTTTCATGTTTACATGCGCATTTGCAATTGCATGTACATTCGCATCCGGACTTGCAATCACAATTGCCTCTGCGTTTGTAGCTAAGTCAGCTTTTGCAAATGCGTTTGCTTTTGCACTTGCATTTTCATTCATATTCGCATTTGCGTCTGCTTATGTTTGCATTTGCGTAAGCAATTACTTTTGCATTCGTATTTGAATTTATGTCAGCATTTGTATTTGTGTTTGAAATACATTTATTACATTTGCAATTACATTTGCAATCGCGTTTGCGTTCGCATTCGTAATTACATTTGCATTTATATTTGTATTTGGATTTGAATTTATATTTGCGGTCACGTTTGCATCTAAATTTGATTTGCATTTGCTTTCGTATTTTCATTTGCATTTAATATTGTACTTATGTTTGCATTTGCGTTTGCCTTTACATATGCCCTTTCGTTTGAATTTACGTTTGCAATCATGTGTGCATTGCACTTGTTATTTGCTCTTACACCCACATTTGCACTTGCGTTTGCATTGACAATAACAGTTGCAAATGCATTTGTATTTTCAGTGCAATTACTTTTGCATTCGCTCTCGTATTTACATTTGAATTTGCAATTGCATTTAAAATAACATTTGCGTTCGCCTTTGCATTTACGTTTGCATTTACATGTGCAGCCACCTTTATATCTGCATTTGCATTTGCGATTGCGTTTGTATTTACATTTGCATTTGCGTTCTTACTTACATTCTTATTTGCATACATATTTGAATTCGCGTCTGCATTTATATTTGCATTTGCGTTTGCATTTGCATTTGCGGTTGCATTCACATTTGCATTTATAATTGCTTCTACACTGTCAGACTTTACATAAACATTTGCACTTGCGTTTGCATTCACATTTGTATTGACATTTGCGCTTGCTTTTACATTTGCATCCGTGTTTGTGATTACATTTGCCTATAAGTTTGCAATTACATAAGCATCTGCATTTGCGTTTGCATTTACATTAACATTTGCCATTGCATTTTTGTTTGCATTTGCATCCTCATCCACACTTGCTTTTGCATTCGCGTTTGCATTTGCATTTTCATTTGCGATTGCATTTACATTTGCATTCGCGTTTGCAATGAAAGTTGCATTTGTGTTTGTAGTTACGTTAGTTGTTGCGAATGCTTTTGTTTTCGCATTTGCATTTGCATTCATATTTGCTTTTGCGATTGCAATAATGTTTCCATTCGCTCACGCATTTACATTTGAATTTGCGATGGCATATAAAATAACATTCGCGTTTGCAATTGCATTTACATTTGCGCTTGCATTTACATTTGCAATTCCATTTGTATTTGCGTTTGTGATTGCATTCGTATTTACACATGCATTTGCAAAGGCATTTGCATTTTCATCAGCATTTGCATTTACATTTGCAGTCTGCAAATAAAACAAAACTTGCTTTTGCATTTATTTTTGCATTTGCGTTCTCATTTACATTTGCATTTGCATTTGCATTTGCGCATGCATTTACATTTGCATTTGCTAATGTATTTATGTTTGCATTTGCGTTTGCCTTTACATATGCACTTTCGTTTGAATTTACGTTTGCAATCATATGTGCATTGCAGGTTATTACGTCAGCTTTTCATTTGCAGTTACTTAAGCAATTGCTCTTACACCCACATATGCACTTGCGTTTGCATTGACAATAACAGTTGCAAATGCATTAGTATTTGCAATTGCGTTTGCGTTTACATTTGCACTTGCTTTTGAATTTTTATTTGCATTTGCGTGTGCATTTTCATCTGCTTTTCCGGTCACATTTGATCCGTGTTTACTATAGCACTTGCGTTTGCACTTACATTTGCGCTTATATTTGCGTACATTTGCATCTACGATTGCATTTACTTTAAGATTCGCGCTTGCATTTTTATTTGCATTTGCCTTTTCATTTACATTTGCATCTACATTTGCGTTTGCATTCACGTTTGCAATTAAATTAGCATTTGCATTTGCATTTGTATTTCCGCTTGAAACGACATTTTCATTTGCGATTGTTATAACGTTAGCTATAAATGCGTTTGCATTTACATTTGGAGTCATGTTTGAATTGCACTGAAATTCGCACACGCGTTTTCAGCCATATTACTTTTGCAGTTCCGTACATTACAATAAAATTTGCGTTAGCACTTGTACTTGCATTTGCGTTTGCTTTCGCAATGTCATTTGCATTTTTGATTGCAATCACATTTTGCATTTGCGCTTGCGTATACATAAGCATTTGCGTTCGCATTTAAATCTGCATTTGCATTTGCATTTACATTTGTGCTTGCCTTTGCATTTACATTAACATTTGTCTTTGCATTTGTGTTTGCTTTTGCATTTTCACCCACAGTTGCATTTGCATTTGCTTTTGCATTGGCATTTGTATTTTGCAATCACGTCAGGTGCGTTTGCATTTGCTCTTATATCAGCATTCGCGTTTGCAATCGCTTTTGCATTTGTCCTTGCCTTTAGATTTGCATTTGCGATTGCATTTAAAATACATTTGCATTCGCGTTTGCCCTTGAATTTAAATTTACATTTGCCTTTGCATACTGTTTGCAATTGCGTTTTTATCTACGATTGCATTTGCATTTATATTTGCGTTTGCGTTTGCATTCACATCTGCGTTTGCGTTCACATTTACATCAACATTTACATTTGCATTTGCGTTTGTATTTACATATTTATTTGCGTTTGCATTTATATTCTGGTCTACATTCACTTTTACATTTGCGTTTGCCTCCGTATTTACATCAACATTCGCTTTTGCATTGTGTTTGTATTTGCGTTTTTATCTATATATCTTATAAACGCAAATACAGATGTAGATGAAAACGCAAATGCAAATGTAAATGCGAATGCAATAACAAATGCAAAAGTAAATGCAAATGCAAGTGCAAATACAAATGTAAAAGCGGATGCAAATTTAATAGCAAACGCAAGCGCAAATCCAACTGTAGACGCAAACGCGAATGCAAGTATAAATTTAAATAGCAGCGCAAATGCAAATGTAAATGCAAACGCAAATGTAAATGCTAAAGCAAATGCGACTGTAAGTCTAAGCAAATGCAAATCGAATGTGATTGCAAATGAAAATGCCCATGTGAATGCAAAGGCATAGGCCTGTGCAACAGCTAACGTAATTACAAACAAAAATGTAAATCTGCTCGCAAATGCGAATGCAAATGTGAATGTAAACGCAAATGCAAATGTAAAAACTAAAATTTATTTTAAATGCAAATGCTGATGTAAATTCTGAAGATGTGGCAAAAGTAATAAATGTATTTTAACACTAGAAAGACGGACGAATTGAGTATACCTACATTGCCTGAAAACAGTCAAAATGACTGCGTCGTGAAAAAAATAAATAATGCGTTTAGAAATTTGTTTAAAATTAATTTTTAATATTTCATGTACTATTTACATTTATACAAATTATCTATGTGTGCTAAAAATAAAAAAATAGTACATCTGAAAAAAAAGTTCATTATTTTTACAATTCATGCAAATATAATTTGAGATCTTTTTATTATGAGTACATTTTCCGGAAACATGTTTGTTGCAACTTTGACACGTATTATTAGTTTTATTATTATTACAAAGTCTTATTTGGCAAAATTTTCTTTTATTACTACTGGTATTTGCATGATGTCTGTGGGTCATCATTTTTCTTTGATTTTTTTGTGTTGATGTCGTGTAGTCCGCAGAAAGCTGATCTGCCAATTCAAACAAAAACTGTTCTCTAAGGATTTGTTTTCTTTGGATTTTTATTCTTGTCGCTTCTTTGTAAAGAATCCAGGCATTTATCGCAGCCAAATCCAAAATATTGAAAAATATTTGCAGGGGTCATCTACGTGAACTGGATTTCACGGTATATTTTCTTTACCTTTGATCTGTCATGTTTTCTTTGCTGACCATAAATAAGTCAATTTCAAATTTTTTGCCTCATAGGCCCCACGAGCATATAAAATTCCAGTAAAATCACGTATTTTCGGTAACGATGTTGTCCAATCGTACCCCAAAATTTGACTGCCCTCTTCTTCTGTGCACTGTTTTATGTGTTTGATAATATAATTATCTATTATCAATGAAAATGCACTGACAAGATCACCTGTAATAATATTCTTTTTTGCAAAGCTCGTTGGCCCTTTCACACCCTTGAAAACACAGATGATGACCTTCCTGAGGTACCACCTTCGGCAATTTTGGTCCATACAGTACCATCGAGAGAGGTTTTCGTTTCTTGAAATCTTTCATCAGTTCCTGAGCCACTTAGCACCCTCCTGCATACACTGATGGCACTTTCATTTTCATCAATAGTGATCACCTTTATCGCTACCCTCAGAATTAGATGATTCACGTGGAATATAATCCGATTCATCTTCTGATGATTGTGCCCAATTTTCTGCATTTGATTCTATGTCGGAACACTCTTCACTTATGTTTGTTAGCTTTTGCAATAATTCACTTCTCTTCGACATTTTATTTATAAGTTCTAAAAAATCATCTGAACAACGCGTTATACTGAAAGTTACCACGTGAAAAAGAACGGTCTAATGTCAATACTTGCCAAAATTCGGTTATTCTTATATAACAAATGCATTATCGCATATTGGAGATGAATGCACGCGAGATAACGATTTGCAATACAATAACAAAGCCGTTTGTAATGTAAAATTTCTATAACAGTCAAAATGACTGTTTTCCGTCCATGCAGGCATAACATGTAAGAATATTGAAAATAAAAGTGAGATAAAGCAAATAATACGATTTATCTACGCATTTATATGTTGTATAAAAAGTCAAAAAATTTCACGAAGCTGCGACTTCAAATACGTAGTTATTTTTATGTTTGAAAATGGAAAACAGTCAAAATGACTGCGTCCGTCTTTCTAGTGTTAAATGCAAACGCATATTGGAATGTAAATGCAACGGCGAAAGCAGTATTAATTGCAAACGCAAATGCGATGCAAATGCGCAATATGAATTGATATAAACGCAAGCCATGTAGATGCAAAGGTAGATGTGGATGTAAACGCAAACTGCAATGCAAATGCGGATGCAAACACAAATGCACCTGCAGGTAAGACCGACTTCTAGATATAAAAGCATATGTAAACTCATTTCAATTTACATGCAAACACAGACGCGAATGCTATTACAATTGCAAACGCAAATGCAAGCGTATATGCAACAGCTGGCTTAATTATAAACACAGATGTAAATGTGCCCTCAAGCGCGTATGCAAATGTAGATAAAATCGCAAATTCTATGCAAATGCAATGCAAATGTTAATGTAAATACGTACGCAAACGCGGATGCAGGTGTAAACGCAAATGAAAAGTAAATGCAAATGCAAATGTATCATAATTGCAAAATCAGTTGCCAATCCAAATGCAAATATTAATGCAGATGCAAATGCAAATGTAAGTGCTAATGCAAGTGCAAAAACAAAGGCCACAACTAACGTAACTACAAACGCAAAAGCATACGTGATTGCAAACGCGGATGCGAATGTAAATGCAATCGCAAATGCAAATGCGTATGCAAATGCGTATGCAAACGTAGATGAAAACGCAGAGGCAAACACAAATGCAAAGGCAAATATCAATATAAATGCAAACGCAAAAGCAAAAGTTACTGCAAACGCGGAAGCAAATGTAAAATCAAGCGCTGTAAATACAACTGCAAACGTGAATACAAACGCAAATTCAAATGCAAATGTGAGAAAGCAAATGGAAATGTGAGAAAGCAAATGCAAATGTAAATACGAACGTGGATGCAAATGAATATGTAGATAAACGTGGTTGCAAATGTAAATGCAAATGCAAATGCAGTTGCAAATACAAATGTAGAAGCAAACGTGACTGTAATTGTAAATGCAAATGGAAACACAAATACAAATGCCAATGCTAACGCAAACGCAAATGCGAATTTAATAGCATATTTTAAATGCAGACGCAAATGCTGATGTAAATTCAAGAGCGGATGCAAAAGTAATCGTTAATGCAAATGCGAACATAAGAGAAGACGCAAATGCATATGCAAATGTAGATAAAAATACAAATGCAAACACGAATGCAAAGGCAAATGTCGATGTAAATACAAACGCAAGAGCAAATGAAAATGCACATGCAGATGCAGATGTAAACGCAAACTGCAATGCAAATGCGGGTGGAAATGCAAACAAAAATGCAGATGCAAGTGCAAACACGTAACATCTAACGTAATTATAAACACAGATGTAAATGTGCCTGCAAATGCGGATGCAAATTAAGATGAAAACGCCAATGCAATGTAAATGGAACGCAAACGCGGTTGCGCTTGCAAACGCAAATGCAAATGTGAATGCGAATAAAAACGCAGTTGCAAACAGAATGCAAAAGCGAATGTTAATTCAAATGCAAACGCAAACGCGAATGCAAACGTAATTCCAAATGTATTTTAAAGGCGATAGCAAGTGCAAATGTAAATGCAAAATTAATTGCAAATGCAAATGCGATTATAAATGCAGACCCAAATGCAAATATAAGTGCAAAAGTAAAGGCATAGATCGCAAACGCGGATGCGAATATAAATTCAATCGCATATGCAAATGCAAACGCAAATGCACATGCAAAGGTAAATATAAATGAAAATGCAGATGCAAACACAAATGCAAAGGCAAATGTTAATGTAAATGCAAACGCATATGCAAAAGTAGCCGCAAACGCGAAAGTAAATGTAATAGCAAGCGCAAATGTAAACACAAATACAAAGGCAAATGCAAATGCAAACGCCAATGTAAATGCAAATGCAAACGCCAATGCAAACGCGGATGTAAATGTGAATGCAAACGCAAATGTAAATGCAAATATGGAAATGTATGCAAATGTAAATGCATAACGCAAATCCAAGTGCAAATGCAACTGCAAATGTAAATGTAAAAGCCTAAGCAAATGTAAATGCAAAACAAAAGCAGTTAAGCATGAAAAGCATGAAAAAGCGAATGCAAATGCAAATGAAAAATGTAAATATGAATAAAATCGCATATGCATTTACTTTTGCAGTCAAGTTTGCGTCTACATTTGCATTTGCATTCGAGCTCGTAGTTACATTTGCATTTGCTTTCTCACTTACATATTTATTTGTATTTGCCTACGCACTTGCGTTTGCATACATATATGCACGTAAATTTTGTACGAACGTCAATTTTGATCGAACCTGAATTTTGAACGAAAGTTTGCTTTAACATTTGCGTATGCATTTGCGTTCGTATTTTCATTTACATTAACGTTTGCGTTTGCATGTACATTAACATTTGTTTTTGCATTTGTATTTTCATTTGCGATTTTATTTACATTTGCATTTGCATTTGCGTTTTCATTAACAATTGCATTTATCTTCGCGTTCGCGTTTGAATTTGCATTTGCGTTATGCGTTTGCATTTATATTTGCAGTTGCATCTTCAGTTGAATTTACATTTTGCGTTTACGTTTGTGTTTGCGTTTAGAATTGCGCTTGCGTTCGTATGTATATTTGTATTTGCCTTTTAGTTTTGCATTTATGTTTGCGTTTACATTTGCAGTTGCACTTACATCTGCATTTGCATCCATTAGCGTTTGCATTTACATTCGCATTTGCATTTGTATTTGGTTTTGCATTTATATTAGCATTTGCGTTTGCAGTTAATTTTGCATTCGCCCTTGTATTTATATTTACATTTGCGATCGCATTTAAAATCGCATTTGCTATTTTACCTACATTTGCATTTGCATTTGCGTTTGCTTATGCGCTTGCATTATGTAATATGCATTAATGTTCGCATTTGCATGTGCTTTTGTGTTTGCATTTGCATTAGCAATTACTTTCGCATTCGCTCTTGAATTTACGTTGGCATTTGCATCTGCATTTAAGATAAATTTATTACATTTGAAATTATATTAGCATTTGCGTTTGCGTTTGCATTTGCATTTACATTTGCAGTCACTTTTGATTCTACATTTGCATCTACATTTGTATTTGCACCTGCATTCGCGTTCGTATTCACATTTACATTAACGTTTGCATTTAGGTTTGCGTTCGCATGTGCATTGACATTTGTGTTTGCATTTGCGATTTTATTTACATTAGCATTTGCATTCGCGTTTTTTACACGATCGTTTTTGTTTTTGCATTTTTCTTTGCATTCGCGTTTGAATTTACATTTGCGTTTTGCGTTTTGATTTCATTTGCAGTTGCATTTACATTTGCTTACGCGTTTACATGTACATTTGCAGTTGAATATGCGTTTTGCGTTTACGTTTGAGTTGCTTTTAGAATTGCGCTTGCGTTCGCATTTACTCTTGTATTTGCCTTTAGGTTTTGCGTTTGTGTTTACATATACATTTGCTTTTGCATTTATATTAGCTTTTGCGTTTGCGTTTGCATATGCGTTTGCGCTGGCACTTACATTTGCAGTTGCACTTGTATCTGTATTTGCATTTGCATTTGCTTTTGTATTTACATTTACTTCAGCGTTTGTCCTCGCGTTTAAATTTGCAGATGCATTTGCGTTTTTATTTTTATATACACTCACATTTGCATTTATATTTGCGTTTATATCCGCATTCACATTTGCAATCGCGCTCGCAAGCACATTTACATTTGAGTTTGCAATTACGTTGGCTATAGCATGGGCGTTTGCATTTGTATTTGCATTGGCATTTGCAATTGCTATCACGTTTGATTTACTTTTGCGTGTATATTTGCATTTACATTTGCTTTGTGTTTGCATTTACATTTGCATTTGCTTTGGCATTTGCTTTTGAATTCATATTTGCATTTATATCCGCATTCACATTTGCAATCGCGCTCGCAAGCACATTTACATTTGAGTTTGCAATTACGTTGGCTGTAGCATGGGCGTTTGCATTTGTATTTGCCTTGGCATTTGCAATTGCCTTCACGTTTGATTTACATTTGCGTGTATATTTGCATTTACATTTGCTTTGTGTTTGCATTTACATTTGCATTTGCTTTGGCATTTGCTTTCGCATTTATATATGCATTTACATCTGCACTTGCTTCTACATTTACTTCCGCGTTTGCAATTATTTTTGCATTTGCGTTTGCATTTACATTAACATTTGCATTTTGCATTTGTGTTTGCATCTGCATTTTCATCAAGCAGACGTTTGCATTTTTATTTTAATTTGCGTTTGCATTTTTATTCCCATTTGCATTTGCATATGCGATCGCGTTTACATTGGCATTTGCAGTTGTAGTTACGTTTGATTTCCATTTGCATTCTTTTTTGCATTTTCATTTGCATTGTGCTAGCATTTATATTCGCATTTGTTCCGGCATTCAAATTTTAGTTTGGATCTGATCTTTATCTATGTTTGCCTTTGTATTCACACTCGCATTGGCATTTGCGTTCGCTTATGAACTTGCATTGGCATTTGCATTCTGTTTGCAACTGCGTTTCCATCCACATTTGCATTTGCGTTCACATTTGCATTTGCGATTGCACTCGCATCCGCGTTTGTGTCTGCATTTACATTGCATTGTCGTTTTCATCTTCATTTGCATCAGCGTTTGCAGGAACATTTACGTCCGCGTTTGTAGTTGCGTCAGCTGTTGCATATGCGCTTGCATTTGCAATTGCGTATGTATTTCCATATATATTTGCATTCGCGTTTGAGATTGCATTTAAATTAACATTTGCCTTTCCACTATGTTTGAAACTGAGTCTACATTTGCATTTACGTTTGCATTTAAATTTAGAAATGCTTTTGCACTTACATTTGCATTTGTGTTTGCATTTACACCCGCAATTGCATTGCAGTTTGCGTTTACATCTGCATCTACGTTTGCATTTACTTTTGCCTTAGCGTTTGCGTTTACATTAACATTTGTCTTCGCATTCGTGTTTGCATTTGCATGTCATATACATTTGCATTTGCATTTGCATTTGCTTTTGCACTTGCATTTGCATTCATATTCGCATATGCGTCTGCTTTTATATTTGATTTGCGCTAGCAATTACTTTTGTCTTGGTCTCGGTCTTGGTCTCGGTCTCGGTCTCCTCGGTCTCGGTCTTGGTCTCCTCGGTCTCGGTCTTGGTCTCGGTCTTGGTCTTGGTCTTGGTCTTGGTCTTGGTCTCGGTCTCGGTCTCGGTCTCGGTCTTCTCGGTCTTCTCGGTCTCGGTCTCCTCGGTCTCGTTCTTGCTCTCGGTCTCGGTCTTGGTCTCGGTCTCTTCGGTCTCGGTCTCCTCGGTCTTGGTCTTGGTCTTGGTCTTGGTCTCGGTCTTGGTCTCGGTTTTGGTCTCGGTCTCGGTCTCTTCGGTCTCGGTCTCCTCGGTCTCGGTCTTGGTCTCGGTCTTGGTCTTGGTCTCGGTCTAGGTCTTGGTCTCGGTCTCGGTCTCGGTCTCGGTCTCGGTCTCCTCGGTCTCGGTCTTGGTCTCGGTCTTGGTCTCGGTCTCGGTCTCTTCGGTCTCGGTCTCCTCGGTCTCGGTCTTGGTCTTGGTCTCGCTCTTGATCTCGGTCTTGGTCTCGGTCTCGGTCTCCTCGGTCTCGGTTTCCTCGGTCTCGGTCTCCTCGGTCTTGGTCTCCTCGGTCTCCTCGGTCTCCTCGGTCCCCTCGGTCTCGGTCTTGGTCTCGGTCTTGGTCTTGGTCTCGGTCCGAGACCAAGTCTTAAAATTTTTTTGACCAAAAGTTTTTTTTCAAAAACTTTTTTGATCAAATTTTTTCGACCAAAATTTTTTTGTCCAAAAATTTTTTTGACCAAAATTTTTTTGACTAAAGTTTTTTCCAAAAATTTTTTTGACCAAATTTTTTTGTCCTAAAATTTTTTTGACCAAAATTTTTTTTCCTAAAATTTTTTTGTCCTAAAATTTTTTTGACCAAAAATTTTTTTTCTCAACATTTTTTGACCAAAAATTTTTTTGTCCTAAAATTTTTTTGACCAAAAATTTTTTGACCAAAATTTTTTTCCAAAAATTTTTTAAACCAAATTTTTTTTT